>NC_041394.2:187011789-187311789 GCF_900747795.2 Erpetoichthys calabaricus | reverse complement strand
CACTATTTCTCACTTGTATGTAGACACTCTTGTTTTTATCAAGAATAGTATGGATATGAGTGGTGATTTTTAATGTGTTGAAGGACGTACACTCCAAAGAGTTCTTTCTACAATACTTGCATACTGCTATGTTCATGAAATGAGTCATGTTTAAAATATGGGACAAATGAGGATTTTTATAATAAATTAGGGCACCAAAATTCAGTAAGAAATTTGTGATGTGTGGTAGCCCTAGGTATATGTGGTATCAAAAATGGAAATGCACATAGTTACTGACCAACTGAGAATTATGGAAACATGGATTAGGTCCCCCTACAATTTAGAACTAAAAAGATTTAATATCTGAAATTCTTGATTTAGGACATACCCCTTAATCCCAGAATGCAGTATGGTGCTTTTGTCTACAAAAATTCTAGTGCTGCTGTGTCTTTTCTGTAGCATGGCAAGCAGAACTGCACACAGTACTCCAGAAGTGGCATATTACAGTCTGAGCACAACATTCTTGAATCAACCGTTTTTACAAGATAAGCTAACATTTTACTTGTATTTTCAATTTTGATTCTGTGCATTGCCTAGACAATGGAATGTTGCAACAACTTAAAAGTCTGGTATCATTTTCATTGATTGCTATTTCTACATCTACATCACCCATCTTGTATTTATAATTCAGGATCATTTTGTATGCATTTCTCTAAAATAAAGAGTACAAGTGCGTACCAAAATGAGAGGCATTTACGTTTTATTTAAATATCATTTGGTCATTTAGAGCAAAGTGACTGGTCTATGATGTCTGCCTTAACACTAGAATTACCAAAACTTATGAAAAAACTCATAAATTCATCTCACCTTCTGTTCTCTTTCTTCGATGCAGAACCAAAAGAAATCATGACAACAAGCCACATTAATCTGACTTCTTTTTCATTGGTTATAGTCTTGAATAAATGCACACTTGTTCTGTTATACAGTATTTGTACCATTTGTGAAAGTTCTTATTGGATATTTGGACTTCAATCTTCACACATTATACACTTCAGTTCAAAATGTTGTAGTCAGTACTAAAACATGGAAAAAGTTTGTCTTTTAGGTATGTGTTCAACATTTCTTATATTTCCTGTCATCCTACACTTACTGTACATACAGTAGATCTTTGTAGACATGGAACACACATGAAATGCATGTGTTCCAAATAATGATATATTTTTTAGCCTATACAGCTCTAGGTACTACCTGACTCCCTAATAAACAAGGCTTGAGCTGGAAGACGTTTTCACCATTTCTGTGGTGGTGACAGGGAATGGTATAGTAGGCTGCTTGCTGCTTGGGCTTATCGACAAATTTACAAGACAAAAGACACTGATGGAGAGGTGCGAGCGGATTTAAGGTGGGCTGGGTTTACAAGTTTTTCGTAAGCTTTGGTAATTCTAGTGTTAAATGCTTCTAAATAAAAGTTAAAGTAATACTTAGAAAGTCACTAATGTTCTAAATCTTGAGAATGGACTAAATAACAAATAGTCCTGTAGATAAAAAGGATACCATAAATCAAGCTTTGGTTATTTTGAGAGCTTTTATTTGTTTTGCATTGTTTGAGTTAAAGTGTTTCCATTTTGATTACATTACGCATAAACTGAATAAAGGACAACACTTCACACCACAAGGAACACACATCATTGATAAGTAGATTCAGTGCTTTAGCAGTTGCATGTGTCACATAGGGTTTGAGCAATCAGACTTTATTTAGTATATCTGCACCCATCCTCTGTGACCATAAACTGGATAAGTGACTTAGTAAATAGTTGGATGAATGGATCTTTCATTGTAACCTTTTACAAAAAGCAATTCACTCCCTCATAAATATGTAATCAATTTGATGTGTGCTATGTACTTTGCAGTGTATTATTTTTGCAATGCTACACCTAATTCATAACTTAATAAATTATCAACAAAATGCAGGTGTTGCTGTGTATTATAGACTAAGAAATGAATCAACATGAAAATGTTTCAAATAGAGAACGTTTATGAAATCTTCAATAATCTTAATAATAATAATAATTCTTTGCATTTATATAGCGCTTTTCTCACTAATCTTGACAAATAAAAATGTGGTTAAAACCAATCAATCCACTGTTGCTAGCTGTGGACCAACCATTGCCCACAAGGGGAATGCTTACTCTCTTTTGAATGCATTCATTTGCAGTTATACTATTAAGGGATAGTTGGTACAATGGCACGATCATTAGCTCCTGAATTCAGTGACTGTGAGTGATTTGTGCAGTACAGAATGTCTGAATGGAATTTCTCTGTATACAGTTTCATCTGACATTCCAGCGATGTGAATTTTAAGCCAAGCTGATGGTGCCTTGTGATAGAATGGCCATATATACAGCATTAGTTTCACCGACATGCTCGATGCTGCTGGGATCAGCCCTTGTTTATTTAGCAGTCCTGCAATGGGAAAGGCAGGTTCCAAGAAAGCTTTATTGGATAATAAAGTATGGTCACAAGGGTAATATTACAAAGCTCAAAGCTGTTGTGGTTTTGCTACTGATTCTTGCTGTAATACCACCCTTTCTTTAATGCAGGCACCTGAAATGCTTTCTCATTAAAATGTGCGTTTAATTGGGCTGTGTCTGCTCACTGGTGATCATTCTTAAAGATATCTTACATTCTCAGCTACTAGCATGCTTCTTGCATCTAGACGTCTTATGTTCCTAATTATTTGCTTCATTGCATGACAATAATTTTTGCCTTGCCCTTAGGTTTCTATTTGCTCTTATTCATGTGAAATCTGTATTTTGTGAATATGTCTCAGTTTTCCCATAGTATTCTGTTGTCTTTTTTCAGAGCTATGGTATGTTACATTTGGCTCTTGCTATCTGCAAAACAATACCCCATGTAACTGCTTGAGTCCCAACTGACAACAAAGTATAGGAGTTTAAAAATGTGAAGCTTTCAAAACTGTGATGCTAAACTCAATTTACTCCAATTATGGAATTACAGAAACACACAATAAGATTAGACTGCTTATTAGCCATGAACATGCCTAATTATCCCCTGTAAATAAGTAATGATCCATTTTTATTTTAGAAAATAAATTACTCAGTTCCCCCCTCTCACTCCAATATCTCTCCAGATTGCGCCATCTTGTTACAAATATCTGATCATCCATCTTCCCTGTATGAGAGCTGTTGTCCACTGACTTCAAAGTGCTCTCACATTTAAACCATACTGTACCTGGGGTTCAGGAAGTGAGTAGTCCACCCTTCAGTCGCTTTCTGAGCTCTGATACCACTTAAGGAGCCAGTCATCTCCATATTATTCCGTGATTGCATTTCCTTGTCAATAGTCAGAGATGACATCAGCATTTCCTACTGATGCTTAGTTGTATGCAAGCAAAGCCTGTTCTTCATTAAGGCAGTTAGTGTCCTCTAGTACCTGATAACTATGACTCCTCTGGATTGACAAGCTAAAATGTATGCTTTTTCTCAAGCTGTGGAATGAGCTTCCTGTATCCATCTCAATTGCTTGCTGCTTAATTTATGTTCTGGGGAACCTTTAAGATAAATCTAGTCATACCTCATGTCTCATGCCCTTTGACTTTCTACTACTCTGCTCACATCTTACTTGCTTCAGTTGTTCTTACTGTAGCATCCATCAAATTGCTGATGTTCTTGATTAGATTTGTTATGCTTGCTCTCTCTTTGGTCACTTTATTGCTATGCAGACACACACACTATTCCTCCCTCCTCTCAACCATTTTCAAACACACCTACGCTCCACTCAGCTCTCATTAGTGTGAATGCTTTTGTCAGACACAGTTCCTGCGCTCTCATCTCTTATCAATGTTTACGTTTTCCTCATTTAAAGTCGTTTATGAAAAGTCCTAAATTTCATTCTTTAAAAAAGCTTTTCTGGGCACTATTTTTAGACATACAATCTATTTGTTTCCTTCGATGTAGTCCTTTTCTGGACAATAATTTTATGTGTTCTAAATTACACGTCAACAACTAAGCAAAGAAGAAAGGGCAGCGCATCGAAAAGAGGCCCATAAGCATTGGAGAGAAAAGAATTCAAAAAAGAACAATAATAATCTAAGTGCAAATTCGGAAAATAAGAAAGTAATAATCAGCCCGGAACAAATGGAATTGACAACCTAGCAGGTCCAAGCTGGGTCGGAAATAAAAGACAAAAAGTAGAAGACAAAGTAGAACATCATAAAGAAGTTCAAAAATGTTGGCATGATACATATGCAGAGCAGGTTAAAGATTATGAAAGTAATAAAATTCAAAAGGCACGAAAAACTGATAGTAAAGATCGCATTAGCATTAACAAATGGAAATTATTACTCGGTGAAATAACCGAACAGCAAAAAGAGATTGAATACAGTATATGGACATAGGTGATATGACACAAGTATGTAGATATTGTTCAGCTTTAATGTTTAAGTCGGAGACTTGTACATTGCCTAATTTGTGTTGCCATCAGGGAAAAGTAGTGTTTTTTCTTCCCAATGAAGAGGCGTATCTGCGAGAATTAAAAGATTTGTTGTTTGGTTAAAGTGAAATCCACAAACACTACAGTAAAAATACCCGAATCTACAATAATCTGTTTGCGTTTGCAACAATCAATGCTCAAAACGTAGATTAACACAATTCAGGACCATACGCTATGAAAATCTGGTCCCGCAACAATTAAAGCTACTAAAAGTTTAAATTTGAAGAAACCACAATGCGGTCAAGTTTATGTTTGTGATCACGGAGAAAGAGATGCAACATAGAATCGAAAGAGTTAAACGATTTGACATATTAGAAATTCTACAGCCTATAATGGATACAAATCTACAGTATATGTCCAAAAGTATTGCACTTTACATGAAATTTATCTGCAAAACATAGACAAAAAAGTTTTCTTGGATTTCTATATGAACCTGAAAGATCATGGACGCATTTATAATAAATCAACATGTGACAAAATCGTCAACAATAATTGTTTTGAAAGATGGAGATATGAAAGACAGGAGTTTAAAAAGTATTTGCGTGTTAATTTCAAAGCCAAACAGAACAAAAATGTATAACTTAATGAATACCTCTAACACAACATGAAACATAAGTTTATTTCAATTTATTATGTTTTACTATTTTGAACTATGGTTAATTATTCACTGTAATGTAAAATAGTTAGTTCTAATATGCATATGTAATAGTTCCCATGAAAATAACAATCTATTTAAATTGTACATCCTCTTAACCATACGCAAGAGGCAGAGCCGTGAAGTGGTTAAATATATATAAATTCATAGGTCTGAATCACAATGTGATTATCTGGATGGTTACTGGTTGGTTGGCTAGTCATAAGAAGAAGCAAAGTGCATACACCTGATGAGCCCCAATTAGGGAAAAACACTCTTGCAACTGAGAGGACGTGGCTGATGTCTGCCAAATGGCCGACCAACCACAAGAGTTACATGGTAAAGTAACCATCCAAATTGTCAGATTGCAATTCAGACCTATGTAATGCTCCGATCTTCAACCTGTCAAGTTAGCGAACCAGCTGCTGTGGCATAGCATGCAAGGCTTCACATCAGGCGCTGATGTCCAAGGTTCAATCTCTTTAAGGGGAAGCAAAGGTGTGTAAACCTGAGGAGCCCCAATTAGGGCGAAACATGTGTCGTGTACTCTTTGTATTATTTGGCAGGCATTATATCATATATATATTCTGTGCATATTTAATTTCAAAGAAATACACTTTCTTATAAACATTAGTCAGAACATTGCAGGATCAGCTGCTTTAATGCGCAACTCTCATATCTTATGATAATAAAAGTCTTTAAAAGTGTTTGCCGTGCTAATTTAATTAGGCCTTCCCTGGTTATGGGGCTTCAGTCATTCTGCTCAGTCTCGAACATGGCCTGCCAGCCCCTCTATAGATGGGTAGCTTGGAGAAGATGCTTTTGAATTTTATTAAGTCTGAGAAGACTGTAACAGAGTCAGGTGTTTCTGAAGATTAGTTAAGATTTCCTTTGTGGTTTGTTTGTTAATAAGACTCTAAAACTGTTTCTACTTCTATAAGAATAAAGTGTGCTCTTAAAAAGAACTGTATTAATTTCATTTGTGTACTTCAAAACCCAAAATGTGACATCTTTGGCCATTTACGAGGTGTGCCTGCTTTTTGTGTTCTTTTTCTGCATCTAAATAACAACTCCACAAATTCCAGTCTCGCACACATGACAGAGTATTTTATGCTCACCCCTTTGTTATGGGTGAGCACATTCAGAAAGTGGTTTACAATATGACTAGAGCACAAAGAGTAAATTCTGATTAGACAGGAAACCTAATTCCTTTTTCCTTGTGAGGCAAGATCATATTACTTGTTACCTTCTGCGATTCATAGAATAAACTTACATTAGCTCCATTGCCCAATCAATAACCCTCATTTCATGTTTACATTATTTTCGTTATTTTAATATGTTCTTACCATTTTTCAAACTTGTATTGTGTTTGGCTGGATATGTTGTTTACAACTGCCGTTATCCTAATTCCATTCTTAATTATTGGCTGATTGCATTTCTACCAGTTGCTTAAACCAGCATATCTCTTATGGCAGGCAGTTCAATTGTTGACGAAGTCACATGTGATTCCTATTAAAAATTCCTTTTTTAACTGAAAGACTAATAATTTATAATGCCATGCAGAACAGGCTTCAAGCATACACCGTGTGAGATATATAATAATAAGCACAATAATAGAATGTATTGGAAAAGGAAATGTATTGAAAGTTTAAAAAAAGTCAAAATGTGCTTCTTATTATGCTAATAGAAATTTTAGGAATTGTAAAAAAAAGGACTGTTAGAGTATATGTTTTTTTTTAATCCTAACACATTGAAAGTTACTGCATTCCTACAAGCAATGAGAATATTGTATGTCTCAAGAGCAATAATATTTGTATGTTTGATGACATTATATATTTCAGAAGGGTGACAAGGCATGTTTTTATCAATTATAAAAGTATATTGCATTCTGCAGGGAGCACACATCTCCTGAGAAATGGTTCTTTTATTCGTACTGTATCTGCTCTTAAAAAAATACTTTTTCCACCAATGAGCCACACAACAGGAGGACACTCAAACAGTAGGGAAGCAAATTGCAGCTAGTATGACTTTTAAATGACGATGATGATGTAGTTTACTTCAAGAGCCACCAGCTATAGAAAGCGTATAAATCAGCTCATCATCAGAACAAAAGTCCACTTTAGTGAAGGCAGTGAAAAAGCAAATCTTGTCCATGCTGAGTTCAGTAGGTTGTCTGTGAATGGCAGCCTTCTGAAAAACTTGGTGGATTTGACTGGACTAATGTCCAATATGGCAGAGTGTTGAGCAGCAAGGGTCAAACAATGGTGTATAGGGTATCTTATAACTTTATTCATTTGTTTGGTTTAAACAAGTACACCTGAGTACTTATTTCTAAAACTTATGTTTTCACTGTTAGTTTAAGCATATTTATGTAAATAGATCATAAACAAAGCATACATGTCTGCAAAGCAATGTAAAGCACAAATCACTGCATCATATTGAGTATTAATTACTTTCACTATTTGGTACAGCAGAAACAGGACAAAGATTACTCAAAAAAATCTTCAGACATAGCATGGCATATGTACTGCATGAGACAAAGAGAACTGCAGGTGAAATAGGTCTCATTCATATATCCTAGAACATATTGCCATTTTGAAAAGAATATTAGAATAGTTTTGTGTAGAACAGGCCATTCAGCCCAACTGAGTGTGACAATCCTGTTCACCTAATTTTTCTAAAATTATATCAAGTCAAGTTATGAAAGTCCCCAAAGTAGCACTCTTTACTTGGTACAATAAATGAGAAATGTCTGAGATTTATTGCGAGAGACAAGAAGAGCAGGTGTCTCTTTTTAAAAACTTGTATGGATGAGTCCGTACGTATATACGTGTACAAAAAAAAAAAACCAGGAAGATGTGTATGCCAAAAAAAGAATCATATTCATAAAAACTGCCATACGCACAATTGTACAAAATCTATCATTTATAAATCACAATTACCATGTAAATATGTAAAAGTGAATGCATGTCAAACCCCACCCAACTGGTTACCATCTTAAAACCACCATTTATGGTCTATGCTAATCAGTCTTGTACATATACAATCACAATGCTGAAGACATTCATTGACTAGTAGTGCAGCCTTTCACCTGACGCATCCAAATGCCACCATGAATGCATTTGAGGAGACAAACAATATGTTGCGCTGAACAACTGAGTTTGCCAAGAGCCTGTACAGAATTGTAGCACAACTCCTCTGCACTCTGATGGTCTAGGAAAGGCATAAGGCACCAGCGTCTGAGTGAGTAACTGCTGTCACAGGGCACAAGTAATGACATCATTGCTGTTGCAGCGAATAGAAGAGGCCATATGAAATACTGAGTGTACAGCTAGTTACCTTGCCAACAAGCCAACCAAATACACACGGATAACTTATATTTCCTATTTATTGCATCAAGAGATATGAGTGAAATGGATCACTGGATTACAGAATACAGAAAGCTATTAAAAGAGTATAATTATTGAAGTCAAAGGAAATGGATTGTATCTGAAAATTAGGGCAGGTGTTGAAAGAAGGCACATGACCATAATGTTGACCGCCTGATCTCTATATTACTTACCAACAATGACTTGAATGTTGTCAGATCTTATCAGCTTTAAACAGATAGGTGGTTACTTAGCCTACTGGTAACTTTAATAGGTCAGAGTGTTATAAAGTTAGAGAGAAACCACTTAACTGGAAACAACATTCTCTTTATACATTATAGGCTTTTAACATCTTACAGTATGTGTTGGTGTCATCTTGTGCACACCTTCTTGCACAGAACATTTCCAGCAGTGTGTTAGACTTCAGCACTTGCTATTATCTTTTATAGGAAATGCTGAAAGACGAAGTGCGGACACTCACATACAGGAACTCAATGTACCATAATAAACACGTTTTCAAAGACAAGATTGTCCTGGATGTAGGAAGTGGAACTGGCATTCTTTCAATGTTTGCTGCTAAAGCAGGAGCAAAGAAAGTTTATGGGGTAAGTGTTGACATTAAATTTCATTTTGATATTAAACAATAATACTGTTTAAAACTTGTTCTTTCCCATCTAAAGGCATTAGGAACATATTTTGTTGTGTATCTGAATCATTTTTGTTTTAACAATTAACACTGTAAAATGATTTGCCATTGTTGATTAAAATTATCATGAACGTATTTGTCAATAACATGTTGTTTTGGGATTATATCAAGGAAGAACAAAGTTCTATAAATATTTATATAAATATATATATACAGTTAGGTCCATAAATATTTGGAAAGAGACAACTTTTTTCTAATTTTGGTTCTGTACATTACCACAATGAATTTTAAATGAAACAACTCAGATGAAGTTGAAGGGCAGACTTTCAGCTTTAATTCAGTGGGGTGAACAAAACGATTGCATAAAAATGTGAGGCAACTAAAGCATTTTTTTAACACAATCCCTTCATTTCAGGGGCTCAAAAGTAATTGGACAAATTAAATAACTGGAAATAAAATGTTCATTTCTAATACTTGGTTGAAAACCCTTTGATGGCAATGACAGCCTGAAGTCTTGAACTCATGGACATCACCAGATGCTGGGTTTCCTCCTTTTTAATGCTCTGCCAGGCCTTTACTGCAGCAGCTTTCAGTTGTTGTTTGTTTGTGGGCCTTTCTGTCTGAAGTTTAGTCTTCAACAAGTGAAATGCATGCTCAGTTGGGTTAAGATCAGGTGACTGACTTGGCCATTCAAGAATTTTCCACTTCTTTACTTTAATAAACTCCTGAGTTGCTTTGGCTGTATGTTTTGGGTCATTGTCCATCTGTATCATGAAACGCCGCCCAATCAATTTGACTGCATTTAGCTGGATCTGAGCAGACAGTATGTCTCTGAACACCTCAGAATTCATTTGGCTGCTTCTGTCCTGTGTCACATCATCAATAAACACTAGTGTCCCAGTGCCACTGGCAGCCATGCACACCCAAGCCATCACACTGCCTCCACCATGTTTTACAGATGATGTGGTATGCTTTGGATAATGAGCTGTTCCACGCTTCTCCATACTTTTTCCTTGCCATCATTCTGGTAGAGGTTGATCTTGGTTTCATCTGCCCAAAGAATATTTTTCCAGAACTGTGCTGGCTTTTTTAGATATTCTTTAGCAAAGTCCAATCTAGCCTTACTATTCTTGAGGCTTATGAGTGGCTTGCACCTTGCAGTGCACCCTCTGTATTTACTTTCAAGCAGTCTTCTCTTTATGATAGACTTGGATATCAATATGCCTACCCCTGGAGAGTGTTGTTCACTTGGTTGGCTGTTGTGAAGGGGTTTCTCTTCACCATGGAAATGATTCTGTGATCATCCACCACTGTTGTCTTCCATGGACGTCCAAGTCTTTTTGCGTTGCTGAGTTCACCAGTGCTTGCTTTCTTTCTCAGGATGTACCAAACTGTAGATTTTACCACTCGTAATATTGTAGCAATTTCTCGGATGGGTTTTTTCTGTTTTCGCAGCTTAAGGATGGCTTCTTTCACCTGCATGGAGAGCTCCTTTGACCGCATGTTGTCTGTTCACAGCAAAATCTTCCACATGCAAGCACCACACCTCAAATCAACTCCAGGCCTTTTATCTGCTTAATTGATAACAACATAATGATGGACTTGCCCACAGCTTCCCATGAAATAGCCTTTGAGTCAATTGTCCAATTACTTTTGAACCAAAATTAGAAAATAGTTGTCTCTGTCCAAATATTTATGGACCTAACTGTGTGTGTGTATATATATATATATATATATATATATATATAAATTCTAAAAATATTTCATAGGAGTAATGATCATGACTGCTTTATGGTGGTAAGAATTTTAACCGATGCATGGATTTTTGTATAACATAAATAAGATGAGAAGTATGACATATCTTGGAAAATGGTTGACTGCAGCAGATTTTAGGTTGGCCCAACAAAGAAAGTTTTAAAAACTGTATTTTTCTAAGAACAGGTCATATACAGTGGAATCAGACCCTTCACTTTCTGCAACATTTATTGTGCTGTAGATTTCATTTTAAATGGATCGATGTGCCTTTCCTGTCCATCTATCTACATTCAATAATCCATAATGACAAAATGTCATGTTGTTTTCTAACCCACTTAATCCAGAGAAGGGTCATTTTGAACGGTTTGGGGGGGGGGGGGGGGGTATTGGAGCCCATCCCAGCCAGCATAGGAGACAAGCAAGGAACAAACCCTGGACAGGGTGCCAGTCCATCGCAGGGCAAACACACACACCAAACACAAGGCAGGGCAAATTTTGTAGTGTCACTAATTCACTTAATCTGCATGTCTTTGGACTGTGGGAGGAAACTGGAACACCCAAAAGAAATGTACTCATACATGGACAGAACATGCAAACTCCATGCATGGAGGAAATGGGACACAAACCTAGATCGTCTTACTGCGATGTAGCAGTGCTACCACTGCGCCACCATACCACCCTATAATGACAAAATGAAAATATGTTTTCTGTGCTGTTTGCAAATGTATTATGCAATGTCAGTGCACCATATGGTCAAAGGGTTTTTTATTGTCCCTTAAACAGAGTGCAGAGAAATTCTTCCATGTATGAGTTAATCAACATGCAGCTTGTTGTCACTCTTTGACGCCATGATCAGTGACAATTGCTACCTTAAACTGAATATTCCTTACCTCGAAAGTTCTGTCTTCCTTAACCATTATGGTAAAGCTAATAGAAAAGTCTTGTAAGCCAATCCTAGGCTTATTTCTGCCTTGTGCCCAGTGCTGCTGGTGTAGGCACAGACTGCCTGTCATCCTAAACTATATACAGAAGTTATAAAATGGACAGAGACTTGAATAGATTAGGACTTAATTCTAATTTTATTTCCAATAGCAGTGCACAAATTCTACAGGTACTCACAACGCTAAACTTTAATTAAAAAGGATTGAAATAGGGTGGATGAATGGAGTATGGTAATTCCTCAATATCCTCATTTACATTTTTGTAATGCATTTTCTTTTGAGGAAAGGGATTAGGAAAAATAGAAAATGGACTTGGCAAAAAAGTAATTTGTGACAAAACCACTATTTCTGGTGATGAGTGTATGAGTGGGTTGTGTGCTAGACCACTGTCCATATAGAACCCTTTCCTGCCTTGCGTCCATTGTATGCAACTCTGAATTAGATTAAATTGGGTCTGAGAATGTTGTATTAGTTTTGTTGTAACAGATCTTTAAAATGAAAATATACTGTAAGCTACAGACTTACAGTAGGTTATAACTATATCAAAAATGGGAGGGCGAGCTGATTAATATTTTTGTTTAAAATAGAAACTCTGTGACTCAAAATCTAACTTGACTGGTCAGTAAAACTGAAGTAAATGCTGTCTTTAATTTTTTCAATCATGCTCAGTCATCCAGCCATGCTCTACATCTAGTTTTTGTGGTTATGACCGTGAGGAGCTTCCAACACTATTCATGAATCAGATTTCGAGAAGTTGAAAGTACATTGATGGGCACAGAGTCACACATCTGGAAAGGTTCAATTTAGATCACCATCCAGTCAACCAACATGGACAATCCTACAAGAACAGGGAAAGAGCCTGTCACTCCACACAGAATACACCCAAGCCACAACCTGAAATGCTGTGCAAATGATATGAGGTGACACCACTTGTCACAAAGTGGACATCTATCACAATGCAATTTGTAACTGTCCATGTTTAAAGGCATTTGTCTCATTTTGTATTGACAGCACCACTCATCTGAAGGACAGTTCTACATTAAATTTTTACTAAACTATTTTGAAAAAAGATCATATCATGTATATCAAACTTTTGCCATTTTCATTTCTTAAATAGGACATTTTTAGGAACAAAATGCCAAATTTGTTAAGTTGACAAGCAGATTAACATTCCTTCCTGAGGCATAAGTTAAAGTGCTTTTGTAAAAGAATAATAATTTGTCATAAATGACAAGTTAATTTGAGTGAGACAAATAGAGTATACTAGTTCAGCCTCAGTAATTCTATCAAGAATACATTAATAGAAAGCATTTGTATGCCAAAACATTTCTGCATAGAAACAAAACAGTACTCTTAATACAGTGCTAATGCAGCAATCTGATTTGGAAAAAAAACATTCAAAGAGTCTCACTTCAGTGTTTTCTCTCAAATATCGAGGGACATTTTTAGCCATAGCAGATACAAATATGATTTTTTTTATTTGTAGAATAAAATCTGTATTAGCACCGGTGCCACTGAAGGCTGTGTACATCCCCCTACTTTATTCCCTCCACACCAATGACTGTAGGTCCACTGATCCTTCACTTTACTGATCCTGAAGTTTGCCGATGACACCACCATTACTGGACTAATTACTAATGGTAACAAAACAGCTTACAAAAAGGAGGTGTCTTGTCTTGTGACTTGGTGTGCTACCAATAACCTGGTCCTTAGAACCAATAAGACAGTGGAAAGGTCACGGGCTTTCACAAACAGCAGTTACAACCTCTACCACTAGAAATGAATGATTCTGCAGTCAATATATTGGAATCCTTCAAATTTTTGGGCACAACCAAATCACAAACTCTCTCAGCCAGGACATTAACAGTACTTACATCACTAAGAAGGCTTAGCAGCAGTTGTACTCTTTATGCAAACTAAAGAAATTAAATATTGCCCAGACAAACCTACAATTTTACAAAGCCATAATTAAAAGTGTGATCACATTCTCCATTGTTGACTGGCTTGGTTCAGCAGCAGTCCACTCCAAAAATAAATTACAGCATGCTGTGAGGTCTGCTGAGAAAATATTTGGCTGTGCTCTCCCATCTGTTGCAGACCTGTATACATCTCATGTCACTAACCATGTCAAAACGATCACCACAGACTCATCTCATCCAGCTCATCAATTGTTCCAAAATCTCCCCTCTGATAAATGCTTCAGGCCAATTAAAACTAAAAATAACAGACACCTAAGCTGTTTCTTTCCCAGAGCCATAGCCTTCTCAAACCAGTAATTTAGCTTGTCTTCTTTGCATATTCATGTGTTCTGTCATATACTGAAGGTGCATGAAGGTGTGTGTATGTATAGTATATGTACATGTATGTGTGTGTGCATGTGCATACACACTACACACTCACACTTTCACTTGCACAGTTTAATTTTCCCATCTCCTTTATAATTGCACTATTCTGCAACTTTGTTTAATGTTTTTGTTTTTCTTTTTTAACTTATGCTATGTATGTTATTTGTATGTGACACTGTGTTACGTTATAAGCAGTTCTAAATCTACCAAGTCAAATTTCTGTAAATTAAGTACTGGCAAATAAAAGTGATTCTGATTCTGATTCTGACTCTGATATCTATCTATCTATCTATCTATCTATCTATCTATCTATCTATCTATCTATCTATCTATCTATCTATCTATCTATCTATCTATCTATCTATCTATCTATCTATCTATCTATCTATCTATCTTCTTATATTAAATAATCATTGTAATAGTTTAAGATGCTGATTTAAAAAAATATTACCCATTTATGCCATGCTGAGAGTGAGACACAATCATGAGGTGTGTTTTGCAGATTAAAGTAAAACAGGGCAGCTTTACCTTTGTTCTGTAAACTAGCATATCCATGTATGGCTGAAACTTCAATGTTTTAAGCCTCTCTTTGCCATACTGGAAAACATCTGAATCTTTTTCAAAACTGGGTGCAACTGTTTGTGTCATTTTTTCTTCACAGCATCATGCTGCGTTGTAGTAGACAAGTGACCTTCACTTCACTGTTCCTTTTTGTTCCTGTTGAAGGAAAGAATGACAACCTTAGCAGCCTTGCTGTTTATTTGCATCATGCTACAGACAGGCAGTACCTACTGAGCACATGAATTTCCCTGCATACCCCTGTGTGCAGTTCTTAACATTGTGCAAAACAAATGTGATTTAGTTGCTCATTCATTACCTGGACCTGTTTATGATTGACTGTCATGGGGAACACACATTAGCAGCAGGCCCATCATAGGCCACACTCACACACTCACCTGTAATAAACACACACATGACCTGTCAGCCTAACTTTCACAGCTTTGGGCAATTCCTGGAATCTGTGGGTTGAATCATGGGAAGCTTATATTAATTAACCTGATATGGCTCAATTATTGGAGTAGCCCTGCATCGTGTGATTGGATTAAATGGTTTCCCTGACTTAATATGTGGATTGTCAAGTAATATTCTAATACGTTTCATTAACTAAAGCTTTAAACTGTCAAAATTCTTACCTTGAATGTATAGTACGTTTTGAGGGAGATCATAGTGAGTGTTCTGAATTGGAGAATCCGAAAGCACAAAAGTCTCAATAATTGCTCAAAATTCCCACTAGAGGAAAAAATACAGAAAAAATCCTGACTAGTCACACAAAAGGCAATGTAGTATCTTTAAAAATAAAAATATTTATTATTAAAAAAAGGCTCTATTTAACATGAAGTTCTAAAGAGCACAAAACATACAGAAGACAAGGCTTTCAAAATATGCAATCCAAAGCAAACACAGTCCCAATACAAATCCAAAAGAGTAATTGGAAAACAGAGCACTAGGTAAAAAATCCAAAAATACACAAATAATCAAAAGCAATTACAGGAGAGCGCATAACTACTACAAGTTCATTGAAAGTGAACTGCATGGGACTAAGGGTTATCCCCACCTTTATAGCGCTGAGGGGTGTCCCTTGATGGTGATTGGCTGGTTGCCCCACTTCTTGGGGACCATCTTCAAAACACATGAAACATAAATGAAGATATACAGATACATAGAAACTAAATAACCAACAATATTGTCATAAAGAAAGGTGTCAAAAATGAAGACAACAGACAATAGTGGCATTTCGAACCCAGATAGGGGAGGAACCCTGGCTGAAACATGATAGTGGGACCCGTAACTTTTACTATAAGCGTTACTGTATTCATTTCCATATTATATTACTAGACCATGCAATGAGGTGTTTGGTCAAGGTAACACTAACGCTAATAATAATAATAATAATAATAATAATAATAATAATAATAATAATAATAGTAGCAGCTCCATAAGACTGAATCATATTAAATTAATTTTTTAATAGTTGGATTGATAGAAGGAAAACCGTATTAATTTTATTCAAAGCATTCTTTTCAGGCATTGCTAATAAAACAACATTGGTTTTCCAAAATATCTACTTATTTGGCTGACACTTGTCTCCACGGCAGCTGACAACATTTGAGATACAATTGGTTCCGTTTCTTTTGTTTTCCCAAGTGGAGCACAGGCAGGTGAAGTGACTTGCTCATTGTCACACAGTATTTTTGAACCAACAACCTCTGGGTTCTGAAGTCTAAAGCTTTAACCAATACAAGCACACTGCCTATTAAATAGGAAACAATGATTAAAAAATATAAGCAAAATAGTAGGATGATCACATTTCAATGAAAAGTTAATTTAAAATATTTTTTAAACAAACATGGGACAGGAACTCAATGGTTAGCACAACTACCTCACAGATCCTGGGACCAGGATTCCAGATTTCTTGCTTTTTCGATTTTGATTTTGCTTTTTGATTTTTGTATTAAGTTTTAAAAAAAACTATGGCTGACGTTTTGGTTCCGGATTTTGTTTGGTTTTAATATTGCTTAATTACTGTAAAAATATATACAAGTATCTATTGCTTTTCTGCTGTGACAACACTTTCATTTCAATTCATTTTGCATACTATTCTTTCCAGTCTCTTATGGTTTATTTATTTTATCACTATGATGGTGATGATTGAGTCAAGATTTAATTGCGAGAATTTTCTGTTCACATGTGATTTGCTGCCCAAGACTATTTTGTGTGTAGCAATTGCACCTACTGCTATCACATGGCTGCCATTGTCATTATGTAGGACATCAATGTGTGACTGGTATTTAAGAAGGCCATGTAGTCAGCTTGTTGTTCAAGTCTGTGGATATTTTCTAAACAAAGCACTGCATGTTGGCTACCAGGTATAGGACTTTTAGCTAGTCAGGAGTTTTTACTTTTGTTTTTGATTTAGAGTTTTGACTGAAGATTTTTAAGTGACGCTAGATTAAAGTCTCTTCTTGCTTTGACCTTTTACCTGATGTTGAAAGACTGTTTTTTTACTAATCCCACTTAGTGAGTTTCATTTCCAGTTCATGATATTATAAATGCTGATATGTTTCAAATATTGGTAAAAAATATAGGCAAAAAAAAAGAAAAAAGATACAGCAACAGTGATATTTTGAAATAATGGAAATGTTACAAAATGGCCCAAATCTAATAACTGGCAATAAACCGGTCTGGTACAAGTAAGTGTGTGCATGCTCAGTGACAAACCAGTATTTCTTCCACCATAATAAAAGGACAAGTTTCTGTATTTGTGTCAGTGTATCTGTGGGGCCGTCTGATTTGTAGGGTTATCAAGAAAATTTTAAAAATAGGCAAAAACATCTAGAAGGATAAAAAAAAATCAAAAACAATAATGAAAAAATAACAAGGTGTAAAAATAAGAAAAGTAGTCCTGTTGGCCTACTCTTTTGTCCAACGTTATATGCCAGCAACTACAGTGTGGGAGCAACTTTCTTGCTCCTGCTCGGGCCATGTGAATGAGGTTTATAGCTATAATGCTAAAGACTGATAACTTCTTGTGCTGGGTAATCAAAAATAAATTAAAAGTCCCAACATAACTAGGCTAGAGTTGCTAAAGCTGGCCAGTACAGTAGTGACCACGTTTTCCCAGCAAAACACTTTGACTATAAGATTGGTCAGTTTGATAAGCGATGCTGAGAGGAAGTGTTGAAAACGGGTGACTCTATCAGAAGAAGAAAATGCCGTCACGAGGGAATGGGATTTGGTGCATATTATTATACCAGGCCAAATGGACACCCCATATGTCAAATAAAAGATGAGGTCTACATTGATTATTTAGATTTCAACCTGTCTTATATGATGTTGTGGACTTCTAGTCCATTAATAAATCATCCATGATTTCTGTCTATTGCCTGACATTCTTGGTGTATGAACCATTTCTCTATGGATGGATTGATGGAATGAATGTTTTTACTGGGGTGTTTTAGAAAACTATGAACTTATTATGTGCTTAACTGTAGTGGAATAAAAAATAAAGATTTGTAGGAGAGGAAATATAAAATCTCATAAGCCATGGTGAGGCTGTGCCTAAAGGGTGTTTTAAGATGAAGCCTGTCAAATAAGACAGATGTTAAGAATGCATAGTTTCCCAATAAATTATGTGTTCTTCTTAATAAAAAAAAATCAGATATTAAAATCAGACTTTGACTTCTGGAGAGAGATACAAAAGACTATAATTATACTTTATCAGTTACAGCTATTTACAGCAGGGCATAGTTACAGTACAGCACTGCAAAATCAGTGAAGAAATAATCAGAATGGTGTGTACAATGACCCTCATTAGTCTTCAAAACAGCATGTGGAAATAATGATAACGGGAACAGTAAGTGACTTTATTCAAGTATTTAGAAAACAAACACTCCCGTGTGCCTAGATGAGTGAAAAAAGATAAAAGTTAGGGGTGCTGCTGCAACTGCAATTTAGTGATAACTCAGAAGTAGATATGTTTACTTTAGGCTGCCATCAGGGAGAGAAAAAATGAATTACTCCTTTCTCCTGTGGTTCCCATTAATTATTCCATTTATTTAAAATGATCTGACTGAATGAAATTTGTCAAGAAACAGCAGCATCTGAAAGTGGCAGTTTCAACAGCAGTTGACATAGCAGCATTCAAAATTTTGTTTTGTTCAAGAACATCTAAGGTGGAGGAAACATGGTCACCTCAGGAGAATAACAGGCTTTTAAACAGAATACCAATGCAACATGGCTTTGTTTTCTAGTGACTTATTACAGTATAAGGAACTAAAGAAAACTTTCAGAGGACCTTGTGAAGCATTAAGGCTAACATCATATTATTATTCTGGAGCCCTTGCTTGGAGTTTTCTCTTAGCCTCAACCAGTTTTCTATTACTCGTGTTTCACTTTGTCATTTACTGGCCTATCAAACATTTAGTAGACTCTCCTTGTTGGAAATTCTGAGTGTTTTATATACTCCATTATTGAGACAGCACTGGAGAGAACATCAAAGCTGCAGGAAAATGTAACAAATGAAAACATTTTGACAAAAGATGGAGGTCATTGGGTAAAAATAATCATCCACTTTATAGAAATAATTTAAAGGCAATGTTTTCTCTGATCCAGTATATTACTCAACAGTTCATACTATCCGTTGACATACTCCACAGTACAGTAGAAAATTACTAGCAGGAATCGTCAACGTTATTGATGAAAACAAAGCCCAAATTAGCACCTGCTTTAAATTTATTGGTTGGAATAAATCCAATCCCTCTCTTTACAGAGTCCCACTGTGTGAGAAAGGTGTCCAAGAATATGTTAAATAAGCAGTAATGTGCATTCTGAGTTGATCAGAAATATTTCAAGAGAAGCACAAGTGTAAGTAGGGAATAAAACCATTGGCCTTGGACAAACCTTAGTGTTCAGTGTAGCCCACAATGCATAAATGGAAAAATATGACAAGCGTTTCCCACACCACAACCAAAATACAACTGTTATATAGTACACAGCAATACAGCACTCTGCAATTCTTTGTCTTCTTCTCTCTGCCCCTCTCTCTGCCTCCACTCCTCCACACAAACGTTGTCCTCCTTCCTTCTGACTCTGGCTCTTGGAGTTGAGGCAGCACTTCCGGGTGAGGTGGAAGCCCAAAGAAGTCTACACAGCACCCTCTGGCGGCACCCATGGAACCTAGCAGTGTTGTGCTCCATTTCCATGATGTCCTGTGGGAATTTGGGGCACGGCTGCAACCTTATTAGGGGCTTGTGCTGCCATCTACTGATCCAGGGCAGGCAATATTACATATTATTACATTAGTTCTGAATTACAGTCTGATTATTTAGGTGGTTACCTACCAGGTAATGCTTGAGGTTGGTTGGCCAGTCTGCAAACATCCGCCATGTCCTCTCAGTTGCAAGAAGCAGTTCATAAATATGTGATACAGCATCTACAGTACCAACTAATACAAAGAGAACACAACACTGTACACACTGTGTACGCACTTTTACATCAAATAAGCGAACCAGCCACAGTGGTGCAACATCAGAGGCTTCACCTCAGGTGCTGACATCCATGGTTCAATTCCTGTAAGAGGATGCAAAAATGTGTACACCTGACGAGCCCCAATAAAGGCGAAACAAGTGTTGTGTTTTCTTTGTGTTATTTGGCAGATACTGTATCAGATATATACACAAACACATACTTCTTCACAAACACATCATTTTTCTTTTAGCATTTACAATGGTAGGTGGGCACCAGGCTTTTAAAATGTGCTCAGAGCCAGATAATGATACAGAAATAACCAGAAGTCATCTTCTTTATGTACAGTGTATTAAAGGTCTCTTATATAAGATGAGATTTGCTTTGAATATGCTGAGAAATGTTGTATTGTACAATATATGAGGACAAAAGTCCAGTCTTTTTGAAAAGGGACTATTTTAAAAGTTGTTATTGTGCATGGAAATAATATTAGTAATAATAATAATAATAATATAGCAGCAGAAACTGCTATTGATTTTTGTCTCAATATTATTTTGCAGATTGAGTGCTCAAGTATTTCAGACTATTCAGAAAAAATCATCAAAGCGAATCATCTGGATAACGGTAAGAGTTTTGCTTTAATTAGCAATCTCCTTATTCTCAGTACATAATGGTTAGATAATTGGAATACAATTAGCATGTCCTTTTTTCTTTGATACCCTCCATTTTCTGAAAAGATATAAAAAAGAATGTTGTGTCTGTCATCCTGCTTGCTGCAAAGTGAAAGACTGGGTAAGAAAATGGGAAAGAACATCTTTGAGTCTGAAAGTGAAGACAAACTAAAACTGATGTTTTTTTAATACAAAGGACTGATGAATAACTGTCGTCTGAAGTCTACAGATGTTTTTGAAAGCCAGTTTCTGACGGAAATTAAGTTATGACCCTGCTTAAGTTTACTAGACAGTGACCTACTTTAATTTTTCACATTTGCCTTGTGTGGAGATTTTTTTTTAAGATAATGAGGATTCTGTACAATTACAGTTTAGCAGTCAGAGAAAAAAAAATAAGTTCACACATTGCATTTAGGTGTGAGCAATATTTAAATAATCTAATGGCAACTACACTAAAAGCAAAATAAAATTTTATCATTTTCACTCAAAAATTTACACAAGGCAAAGATCACTAGGCAACTCATAGTATTGCCATATATGATGAAAATCTAATTATTATTAAGCTATAGCATAAGTAAAGTTTGAAAACTATACTTTTATTACTAAACCGATAGAAGAAAATGGTAAGTGCACTAATTTTGAATCAAAATACAAACATAACAAACTGTGATCAAAGTACTTACTGCACCTTAATGGTACATTACAAAAGAGAACAGTGAGTGGCCGCCATTTAGTCCAAGCATGCTGTTGAGTAACTGAGCCAAGAAAGAGTGCAAGGCAGAAACCTGCTCTGGACAAAAAGCCATTTTTATCACAAGACTATTGTACAAACAAAGTGGTAATTTAGAGTCACCATTACTCTAATGCACACACCTTTAAAAAATAGAGCTATCTTGAGGAAATCTCCAAGCACACAACAAATATGGCAGCTTCATGTAGATGGTGATGAAGCCGTGAGTGTGACTGAACAGGTAAGGCAGAGTGCTACCCAGAAATCCAAGTTACCCATATCACTAATGTAAATAAATATTTAATTTTTTTTTTTTTAGTAACCTTGTGGATGCCTTCCAACAGTATACATGTAATACAGTAAGCACTAACTAAATGGTGTGTAGTGTCTTTTGTATTTGCTTTACAACCACATAAAAACTTAAATATGCAGCTAGTGCAGAAGATTATGATGCCAAAACATTAGGCTCAGGTATCTCTTGTAGATAAGTGCTGTAATGAATTCTGGTATTCCTGATGTTGCGTAACCTGAGCTAACCTAACCTCAGGAGATTAAAAGTAGGATGGGTGGGGGGCAAAGGGTCAAATAATATTTTATGGCCTTATATTTCAGTTGGATAAGTAAAATAAATGGACAGTAGGCAGATGGCAGCCAGTGATTTTACAACTATGGACTAGTACTATCTCTTGGCAGAAGAATACAAAAACCCTAAATCAGTGTTTCTCAGGTTCAGTCTTGGGCTACCACAGTGGCTGCAGGTTTTCATTCCAACCACTTTCACAAATAATCCTGTCACTTATATGTCTGCTTGATCTAATTGTTTAATTAGCTGGCCTTTTTCTTTTTACAATGTATACATTTTGCCGTACATTTAAACACAACTTTTTTTTTCTTCCTTTTAATTCATTCTTTTCTGTAAAGTAGGAGCAAAGGAGCAATGCAGACATACAGTAGGTGCAACTTGCACTGAATGCTAAAGGCAGCCACTTCTGCGATGTCCTGTTTATTTGTATGCTGATTAGTAAGAAAAGATGTCAATCTGGGGGTCTCAAGTTCACTTCTGCAGTCCACTGTACTGCAGGTGTTCATGCCAAGAAACTTCTATTTTTAAATCACTGCCTTCATATAAGAAAAGTTTTATTTCCCACTTGCTGCCTTTTTTATGTAAAAATAAAAATTACAAAATGGGTGTTTAAAAATTGGGTTAGACTGTAACAAGCAGCTGTTCGTTACACTGCAGTGAATAATTTTTTTTTTCTGTTCTTTTGCTTTTTAAGATTTTGCTCTTTTTCTGTGTTCTGGTTATTTCAGCAGCGCAGTGCAGTGCTCATCACGAATTGTCAGTATTTTGATATGTGCTAAAGTGATATGTTGTATATAAGTTGATAAATATTTTGTACCTCTGTATTTTTTACTTATTAAAATGTTTAAAGAGCAAGGAAAATGAACAGACCAGTTTTTTTTCTCTACCCCCAAAACTTCAGGAATGCTGTTTTTACAACTAAATCTCTGGCCACCGGTGAGAGAGAGGGTTAGTTTTATTGCTTAGTGACTTGCATTTCCTTTTTTTGATTGTTTGTTTGACGGATGCTAATAAGAAACAAAATTACTTGAGGTGGGGGAATGTGTCTGAGCTATTACACTGGTGAATGTGTGTTTGACAATAAAGAGAGAGGCTTGCAAAGGCAGACTTTCTCTCTGCCATGTGGTATCCTGATGAATGCAGATCATATGATGACCTGAAGTAAGCCAGGTCTTGTGCACATGATGAGCTGACCAGGAAGAATCGAATGCAACAATAAGTTATTGTGCCACCTGAAATGTCGCATCTAACATTATCAGGTTGTATGGTCTTGGTTTACAAAGTCATATTTGATTTGCTTGTATGGCACTAGTTATAACAAAATGTATTACCTATAAAACATAGTTCAAAGTTTAGCTCTTTCTACTGCCTGTGTGGATGTGTACCGTAAAACCACACATACGGACCAGTATCTAAGGTTTGACTCTCACCATCCACTAGAGCACAAACTAGGTGTCATTAGGACTCTACAACACAGAGCTAACACCATTCCCACAGACTCAGAGGCCAGGGAAGCAGAAGAACACCACGTTAAAAAGGCCCTGAGTAAATGTGGATATCCCAGCTGGTCCTTTGTCAAAGCAGGGAGGACACCTAAAGAACGCTCCAAGCGATTCATGAGAGAGGAAGGACATCCACTGCCTAAGCGAAAAACCCTTAGTGATCCCGTATGTGTCAGGAGTATCGGAACAGCTGAGGTGCATTTTCTCGAAACACCGGGTCTCAGTGGCTTTCAAACCCCAAAACACGCTACGCCAAAGATTGGTCCATCCCAAGGATCGGGTCCCACGGCAGAAACAGAGTAACATAGTTTACGCAGTTAAGTGCCAGGAGGAGTGCCGTGAATTGTACTGTACATCGGGGAAACCAAGCAGCCACTGGCTAAGCGCATGTCACAACACAGAAGAGCGTCCTCATCAGGCCAGGACTCCGCAGTCTATTTACATCTACAGGATAGTGGTCACTCCTTTAATGATGAAGAGGTGCACATCCTGGACAGGGAGGAGCGCTGGTTTGAGAGAGGAATCAAGGAGGCCATTTACGTGAAAAAGGAACGACCATCTCTGAACAGAGGAGGGGGCCTAAGGGTACATCTGTCGCCATCTTACAATGCTGTGATTGCAGCCATTCCTCAACCCTCTATGAATGGTTCACACGTCTACTAATCAGTGGACAATTTGCATATCACTGATCAACTGGCCCTTTGTCAATGGTGCTAGTCTCTGTGATTAAGCAAAGGTACTGTTTATAAGGTTGGGGGAAACCTGCAGTCAATTGAGACTGAGGAAGAGACTTGGATAAGTCTCGAAATATTTCTCCCACTTAAAAAACTTTGTCCAGATGAACAGAATCAAATTTCTAGGATTTCCTTACCTGGATTATTGAGCATGCATCGAGACTTCTACTGCCTGGTTTTTCACTCTGTCTAATTGCCTGAGGTTATCACTAAGAAGGGAAGGGGATGGAAGTGATGATCTGAAGTAGTGTTTCTGATCACAGATTGGTAAGTGTATGAGATATGAGGCATTTTGGTTGAGTCTACACAGTAAAGAATATAAAGGGGAAACTAGGGTCACCATAGGACCCTACACAACAAAACAGAATGCAAATAAGGGAGAAAATTCCACAGAAAAAGATGAATTAAAAATACGGTGGAAAAAAGTTAAGCCTGTAAAGATATGTCAAAAAAACATTTCTGAACTTCTTTTACATGCAAGTATCATAGTAGCACATTTTTCTTCATGCAAAACAAGAGAAGAAAAAAAGGCTAGCTAATTGAACAATGAGATTGTAGTGTCATGGATTTCAAAATATTACATTTTATTTTTTGCCCACACAAACAAAGATGAAATTAATTCTACACAGACAATTAACATCAAAGTATCTTCTCTTCCTGAATTGTATTACCTTAAAACAAATATTTTGCTCAGATGGACAGGGTGAACTTAACACTAAAGGAGGCAGGACATCAAAGCATCCTGTTTTACTGAATTGTACCAGTAATCAATCACGGTACCATCTGAGTAAACAAAGCAGAAGCCAGAAAATGGCTAGGATGCCTCGGCTGTATTGATTACATTATAACCTACGAACAGATGGGCGCCCCTAGGAACAGGAATTGCCAAATTGGTTTACAGCTTGGGAAAGGAAAGAATTCGGACACACTTAAAAGATCAAAAACTTTATGCAAAGTCATTCATCATGTGGACAGCCAGCCAATCAAATGTGTTTAACATCACATGTTCCAGAATCCCACGTGGAATTTTAAAATGAAATATGCCTTATCTGATGAACCAAAAAGACAACAACGTCAGAAGAAGAAACAGCGATGACCAAAGGGTGACATCAGGAGAGGGTGAGAGATATTGAGTGCTAGATTAAAAGCTGCCCAAGGACATTCATCATTGACCATTTACATACATTTTTTCTAAAGACTATATATCCAGATGTTGCTATCTACATTTTCTTTTATGCTATCTTCCATTCGTATTATTCTTCTTCAGTAAAGTTGCTTTTTACTTTCTATACGTTGCCTTTATATCTAGAGTAATTGAAGTAATAAAGTAAATATTTAGAGAAGTAAGGAAGTGCCATTTGATCTGAACTGCAAGGTTTGGTCAGGCTGAGGATGAGAACTCCTCCAATAGTAAACAGTGCATTAAAGTAAGACATCAATGGTTGATAAATGGCCTATAGCCAAGGATGTTGAGCTTTTGTATGTTTAAACATATTTTTGGAGACCAAAGTAACATTTAGGTCTGAGATATATCTAAGAAATTGTATGTTTTTCATGCTAAAGATGAGTAAGTCTCTTTACGTGCTAGGGAGTGGCATATCATTCTATGGCACATATATGGTTAAAGTGCTAGGGAAGTGGCAGGCTGTGTATACGTTATTCATATGACACTTTTGTGGTTAGGGTCTGTGTGTATGTGTGTGTGTACAAAAGTAGACCAATCCGATAATGAACTCGAGTAAGACGATTGTAATACCACAATAATATAGACCCATTCATTTGTAAAACTGGTTGGAACAAAAACTGCAATCACAGTTGTACCCCAGGACTGAAATTGAGACCCCCTGCTGTAAAGCATGTCCATAGAGTTTCTGATCCGTTAAACACTGTGAATACAATACGAAATGCTCAAATTGAAAGAGAAATTAAACAAAATACTCAGTGTAGAATGTTTTTCTGCAGGTAGATTCATGACTTCTGCAATATTTCTGTGCTTTATTCATAGTGATGATTTAGCCCACCAAACTTAGCATACAATGTAGAGATAATGTGAACAAGGCAAATGTTCTGACAAATCATGTTGCACATTCACTACTGACTAAAATTACTGATTTAGGCACACTTGATGATTTGTTAATCCCTTACCTCTTCAACCTGATCCCCCCACTGTCCACTTTCATTCAAGAGTGCAACACATTTTGGACAATACAAAACTCATTAATTTTTCTAAACTCACTTTTTCCAATTTGTTGTTTTGGGGAATTAGGATAAGAAATGAATCTGCAATAGAAGTCCACCATAAACACAACCACACCGTATTTAGATGTGCTATTTAAATTGAAAAAGTGTAGAGAGTATCACACCCTCTGAAGGAAACTCAAGAATACACAGTGAGTCCATGCAAACTATACACAAAGGTACACCTAAAGACTGTGCAGTGTAATATTCTGCCCTGCCAAAGATACACCTTTGGTAGCGTATAAAATATTTTTTATGTTGGTTAAAGGTAGGTAAAGTGCTTGGTCAGGTGTAATTATTTAATCTTCTGATTCATTTTTAGGTGGATAATAATTGCACTTTCAGATTATAAATGATTGAACTCTGAATAATTCAAAAACTCCAAAATTCTGTACATAGTATTTATTTGACTTGAGTTGTACTAAAAATCACCCTTTATATAACAAGCAGCATTTTTTGAAATTCTAACTAAAGAAAACTGAACATAACTACAGTATTTTCTTATATACAGTATGGATGTAAAGGTCTTATTTCAAGCTGTCACATTCATTAGTTGCTTTGAAACCATAGATTGCTGAGGCACTCACCAGCTTTGGCCGCATACTCCCTGTGTCAAACTGACTTTTATCCATAACTCATTCGCTGCGTTTTATCTTCTTGTTGTTCTGATTAGGTTTTGCTGCCTTCCTTGAACTCACAGTGATATGTCTATTGGCACCCTTTTAACTTTTAGTTGTTGCTAGAAGTGGATTAGAAGCTATCCAAGATGTAATAGAACTCTGTCTGGCACCTCATTTAGAGAAACTATGGTTTTCTTCTCATATACTGACACTTGGGTACTGACTGCCAAAATAATAAACAAAGAAAGCATTGTTTTAGTAGTGAGAGGCTGTGTGCTCTGATACACAGCAGTGATAGTTACACAATCAGATAACAAATAGTTACTTTCAATTACTGTCATAGGGTGGTCCTCTAACTGACTCATTTTACCTGCCAGCTCTATATAATGTTTTTTAGTATAAAAGCAGCTAATTAAATTGAATATGCTTAGAAAAAATGTAAGTTGCTAAAGCGATTAAATTCTTATCCTTGTGAATTGTGTCCAGACTATTCATTCACAGGTCATCACAGTCTATCTGAGCACAAACTTCTCACTGAAGTACATTGCAGCTTGCTGTTGACTGCAGTCCAAAAATGATGATTGTTAACTACATAATACCTAGGTATACAAGAGAGCCAATTCAAGATGATGATAGAAGATATGAATTATGGGTGTCTTGTCTTCTGAAAAGAGACTGAAATACAGGCTGTATCTGCTACTCCCAGTATCTCAAGATATCAGAACAGAAACACTATGATGGTTATCACACAGGTTTTGATGCTTTTTTAATTCAGTGATTCATGTTCATGTTCTTTGAGGCTATAAATATAAATAAATATGAATTCTTTGCTAACAGAGAGGGTGTTCTCTATTTTTGGAAAACTTTCTTCAGAATCAGAATTCACTTTATTGGCCAGGTACACTAATGTGTACTAGTAATTTATCTTGATAGTATTGGTGCAACATACAAGAACAACACCGAATACAAAAAATCTAGCAGATTTCTCTTCTAATTTTTGATGCCCCTTAAAGAAGAGATTTGACTTCATATCTTTTACTTTACCACAGATTCAGCTGACAGCGAGGTCCTTATTTTGCCATTATGAAATCACCCCTTGGATTTTGAAAACCTCATGGAAATAACAATACAAGTAGGAAGCAGAATGCAAGAAAGAAATGAGGAGAGACACAAATGAAGAGCATTAACCTCAGTTTTAGATTCTGAGGATTATGTTTCAGGTCAGGATGGGTTTATTAAGAATGAACAATATTCCCTGTTCAGTCGAGTTATTCAGCATTACTGAACCTCTCCTCATCGGGTAGGTAGGCTTTATTATCCCAGCTTGAAATTTGTTTGTAACAGAAAAGTACAAAATATAAGGCACTGTTACACAGATACAAGAAAATAAGCCAAGACACAACAGCTGACAGCCAGTGTTGTCATAAGTACACTCAAGATTAGTACAAAGAAGAATAATTAGAAAAATAAATCAGAATTCAGCAGCATCTCTACAAGTGTCAGAATGTTAAATGTTGCAAATAAAACAGCTTTTAAAAGCCGGTGCTCTTTACCCTTGGGAACCTAAATTTGCAGCCTGATGACAGCAACTGAAATTTAGGAGACAGAGGTTGGTTACTGTCTGACAGAACTGAGTCGACTTTCTTTCTGACCTGTTTGAAATAAAGCTCAGTGACAGAGGTCTGCTGCAAACCAGACATTTTACTGCTGATTTTTAAAACTGTTTACATTCAAGGTCGCCACAAATAAAAGTAAATCTAACAACAGAATTAATGAATGACTTATACAAAAATAGTATTGTTATGTTATGGTTTTGTCCACTTCAAACTATTACATTTCCTAAGAAAGATAGTTGTGTCTGCGCCTTCTTACAAATTTCTTCTGTGTTAAAATCAAGTTAACCCAGTGGTTCTCAATCTGTGGGGCGTGCCCCCCAAGGGGGGGGTGCGAAGTAACAAAAAGGGGGGCACGAAGATGTGAAAAAAAGAAAACAAGAATCAAAAATATGAAAAATACATCTATTGAAACCAAAACAAATTAACTTAAACTACATTCTGATACTAGAAAAATAAATATAGAATTAGATAAATGTAGATAAAAGTTAAGTAGGTATAATAAAATATGCATCTATGATATATCATTAATTAAAAAAGAACAAATTGGTATTAGTGGGCTCCTTTCAAAAAAACATTAGGGGGGCGCGATTAAAACTGTTATGAAAACTCGGGTCACAAGTACTTAAAGGTTGAGAAATGCTGAGTTAACCTGTTATCAAGGATTGTCCCAAGAAATTTGAAGTGCTCCACCATGTCTACAGTCTCCCCTTTCACTGGTGTTGAGAGAGTGGGAGGAAGAGAGCACCTAAAGTCTACAGCCCTATTCTTTATCTTAGAGATATTTGGTTGTGAAAAGGAACAATCACACAACTGAACAAACTCATCAACAACAGGCTTCCCTCTTTATCTTGTAATGACTGAGTCGGCGGCAAATATCAGAATACGTCTGTCCTTGTGTGAACTCCTACAGTTATTTGTGTATAAGATCAACAGAAAAGAAGAAGAAACACACAGAGGTTACGACTCACAGAGAAACACCATCAACACCCACTCTTTGTTTTATGTTAAAAAGTCCAGAATCCACCCCACCAGGTTAGGGTTGAAACAGAACTGATCAATCAGTATTAAAAAATATCTAACTAATCAGGGCCCATGCATGAAGTAAAAACAAATCATTACAAACTAAATCAATTATATCATTATACAGTACCTTTGATGGGAGGAGAACTAGTGACATCTGCCTTTTTGGAACAAGGAATTGGTGAGTATTTTTGAATATCCTGTTGTCAATAAAATACCTTATTGTGAAAAACCCTTTAATGGGGCTTAGATGGAATGACACTCTGTCCAGGGGTGGTTCCATTCTTGTACACATTCCTGCCAGATAGACACTGGCTCTGAGTGACCCAAAACTCAGTAGGTAGGTAAGAACATGGATAGATGGACAGAAGTTTCATTGTGGGAGTTACATTGGCACTCCATTGTAATAAAGCAGAACACAGTGCATGTTAAAGAATTTTACATGATTTGATTTCATTTGATTGAGCCACTCAACTGTCCTATTATTTTGAGATTTCCTTGGCTGAACAAAAGAGATAATTCATTCATCAAATTGCAAGGAAGGTTATTTGCATCCTTGAGTAATCTCTATAGAATATCTTATTTATGGTACAAAAAGGCAATTTTTGAAAGAGGCCACTTTGACTCTAAACTGCCCCCAAATTATTACAGAGATTCTTGGGGTGTATTTTGTAAAAGAAATTCAGTATTGTTCTTCCTCATCTTCTTAAAAATGATGGGAGTCAATTATTACATATCAGCCCTTTACCAAAGGGTTACTTATTTTTATAATCTTTTTCTCAAGATTAAGGCAATAGAAAAATATAATATGAAGTATTTAGATAATGGGTGCTTTTATCTTTTTATGTCTATAGCAGTTGCTCACTTTTCTTATGGAAAAAAAGATAAAACCATATATATTGATAAAAGCTTAATCGAAGTTATAACAAAGAAGCAGCTATACATAGCTGTCAATTCTTATTCTGTTTTACAAGTCTTACTAATTTAGAATTTTCCAGTGCTTACAACTTGATCTTTTTTGAAATAACCTGAATAAAGCTTTTAATTCTGATACAGCACATGATGAATCACAGTGTGTAGTTTAACAAATGATGTGACACTATTTCAGGTCATAATAAATAATCACATTCATGATCTCCTAGAAATGTATGAAGAATACCAATTAGATCTTAATGAATTTTAAATCAAAATAAAATCCCATTCAGCAATTTATATAGGCCTAAGCCTAAAATGGAGTGAGCATATCAACTTCAGACAGAAAGCATGTCAGCCAAGAACTGAAACACCCCATTGTCATAAAGCAGCATTACATGCCACCCCACTAGGTCACAGCTAATTGTTCTTTGCCTAAATACATATGGTAAGGCTCATTAAAAATTGTAATCCATAAGTGTAAAAAATAGGAAAATATCTGATTTATTGCCAGGTAATAAAGTTTAATAATACAAGTAGAAGGTTAATTAGTCAGGAACTAAGGGGAAAGCAACAGTGAAATTGAAATTGCTAGAACAAATTAAAGCAGATGATGCTGAATTGAATGTAGATAATACAGTTTAAAATAATAAGGAAGTAGAAGACCACCAAATTGGAATCTGACATTAATTACTTTGTTCATTCTCCATGGCTGTGTGGGGTTCTCTGTGGAAAAGCAAGCCATTCTGTTTTCCTTTTGAAAATATGGAACGTCTTAAAACAATTGCTGATATGAACTCTGGCCATCAGCTCTGGCCTTCTGTCTGGTAATGGCAGAATAGACAATGGCTCCCTTGAAAAATATACAGAGGTTCAGATAATGAAGGGATGGAAAATTCTGATAATTTCTCGACTTAGTAGTTCAAAATATCATAACATTGCAAGATACACATATATTCATGTAAGGGGAACTGAGAATGAGGCATCAGTTAACTTTAAAAGATATCTTTGGACACTAGTAAGGAACACAGGCATTATAGGGAGGGCATACTGATAAGAAAAACAAACACTCTTACATTTATGTTCAGGCTTTTTAAAGACAACAGGATCTGGTCTTTGCTGTTGGTCTTGCATGGACACTTAATACAACTTCCCTTTGAAAGCAGTGCTTTAATTTGACTATTTTGAAATTATTCTACATTAAATGCATACATTCTAACACTCCTAGTAAGGGTCTCTGTAGCACAGAGCACAATGTGCCCTCAAAACAACTACATTGATGTACTTGGCACTGCAGCTGCAGAAGGAACTTGGACAGTTGTACTTGATTTTCGACAGTGACTGTGCTGTCAGCCTGGATGGTGATGAGGACTACTATCATTCATCTACACATCAAAACAGGAACTCATTTGTCACTTTTGTCAACCACTCTAACACTAATGCAAATCTATCACAAGACCCTGGCAGAACACTACACACAAAACAATACATGTGCAATACTTCCATATTGTATTTAAGTGTTTAAGGAAGTGGATAATTACACTGTGGGGAAAGAGGAAGTATAACGTGTAGTTAAGCTGACATTATAAGCAAAAAATGGAAAAGAGTAGAACGATAATCGCCAGTGCTCACCTCCACCACATGAGATACATGTTGTCATCAAGTTTTAGAACATCTTAACTACTTCTTTTCCTTTTCCTTCTCTAATGCTTAGGTATTATCTTTGTGAACATTTTAAAAATCTTTACTGCTTAATTGTTAATTGGCTATTCCACACTACTAGTACATACAGTGAGGAACATAAGTATTTGAACACCCTGCGATTTTGCAAGTTCTCCCACTTAGAAATCATGGAGGGGTCTGAAATTCACATTGTAGTTGCATTCCCACTGTGAGAGACAGAATGTAAAAAAAAAAAATTCAGGAAATCACGTTGTATGATTTGTACAGAATTTATTTGTATTGCACTGCTGCACATAAGAATTTGAACACCTGAGAAAATCAGTGTTAATATTTGGTACAGAAGACTTTGTTTGCAATTACAGAGGTCAAACATTTCCCGTAGTTCTTGCACACACTGCAACAGGGATTTTGGCCCACTCCTCGACACAGATCTCCTCTAGATCTGTCAGGTTCCGGGGCTAGCGCTGAGCAACACAGAGTTTCAGCTCCCTCCAAATATTTTCGATTGGATTTAGGTCTGGAGACTGGCTAGGCCACTCCAGAACCTTGATATGCTTCTTACAGAGCCACTCCTTGGTTATCCTGGCTGTGTGCTTCGGGTCATTGTCATGTTGGAAGACCCAGCCACAACCCATCTTCAGTGCTCTGACTGAGGGAAGGAGGTTGTTGCTCAAAATCTCACAATACATGGCCCCATTCATCCTCTCAATACAGTGCAGTCGTCCTGTCCCCTACGCAGAAAAGCACTCCCAAAGCATGATGTTTCCACCCCCATGCTTCACAGTAGGGATGGTGTTCTTGGAATGCAACTCCTCCTTCTTTTTCCTCCAAACACGGCAAGTGAAGTTTAGACCAAACAGTTCTATTTTGGTCTCATCTGACCACATGACTTTCTCCCATGCCTCCTCTGGATCATCCAGATGGTCATTGGCAAACTTCAGACGGGCCTGGACATGTGATGACTTAAGTAGGGGAACCTTCCGTGCAATGCGTGATTTGAAACCATGACGGCATAGTGTTCTACCGACAGTGACCTTTGAAACTGTGGTCCCAGCTCTCTTCATGTCATTGACCAGCTCCTCCCGTGTAGTTCTGGGCTGATTCCTCACCTTTCTCATCATCTGTGATACCCCACGAGGTGAGATCTTGCATGGCCCCAGTCCGAGGGAGACTGACAGTCGTCTTTAGCCACTTCCATTTTTTGACAATTGCTCCAACAGTTGATCTATTTTCACCAAGCTCCTTGGCAATTGCCCCGTAGCCCTTTCCAGCCTTGTGGAGGTCCACAATTTTGTCTCTGGTGTCTTTTGACAGCTCTGTGGTCTTGCCCATGGTAGTAGTTGGAGTCTGACTAACTGTGGGGTGGACAGGTGTCTTTAAAGAGCTCAGACAGGTGCTACTAATTAAGATTACTAAGTGGAGTAGAGGTGGACTTCTTAAAGGCAGAGTAACAGGTCTTTGAGAGCCAGAATTCTTGCTGATTTCCAGGTGTTCAAATACTTATGTGCAGCAGTGCAATACAAATAAATTCTGTACAAATCATACAATGTGATTTCCTGAATTTTTTTTTTTACATTCTGTCTCTCACAGTGGGAATGCACCTACAATGTGAATTTCAGACCCCTCCATGATTTCTAAGTGGGAGAACTTGCAAAATCGCAGGGTGTTCAAATACTTATGTTCCTCACTGTAGACTTATTCTACTTAACTTGAAGAATACTAACCCACCATTTATACGTATGTCAGTGGGTAACATGTTCTATACTGTACTTGAAATTAAAAAAAAAATAAATGGTTCAAAACCATTTTAAAATATGGTCAGATTTAATTAATAAAATTTTATAATAAGCATTTATACTGGGGGAAACGGATAAAAAAAAAAAAAAAATCATTACTACTTTAAGAATTTTGTATCATGTTACTTTGCTCTTTAATTTAAACCACTATTGTGCACATTTCTTCACCATTTTATCCTTCTCTTTCTTAATGTAGTCTGTACATGTGACAATAATAATTCTATAAACCTGTAACATCATATTTCTTAAAACATTTCTCCTAAATGTCTCTTTCTTTTTGGTGCTGTTTACTCTTTTAAATACAGGGAAATATTTCATTTTAATGTTAAGGTCTGCAGTGTATTTGGTTTACTTCCAACTTACAGCCCACTTTCTGTTTTTTTAGTATTTTTAAATGCTACTCCAGATGTCTGTTATATATTAAGAATTTATGATAATTAGTAGCTATTGATATCTCAGCAGCTTATCAGTTCGGTTTTGTCGGAAGGAAACTGTGAGTTTCTGCTGTGCTGCCATGTCTGGAATAAATAAAATCTGTTATGTTTTCCATGTTTCATTGTTGAAACCTGATCTGATGGTTATAAAGGTTTTATGGATGTCTATAGAGAGCATGGCTGTACCATAGAACGATTACCAGTTGCTCCTTTAACTAAGGCCAGAGTCTTAAGCTATGGAACATTATATTCAGAAACACATAAAAAATTGATTTATTAAATCATCTAATATTCCATACAGAGCAGATTTTTCTAGTACAAAAAATACAAGCTTAGGAACTTGTATACATTAAATGGAGCATAAGTGTTAAGAACTGCTACCCATTTGTTTTGTTGTTGCAGTGTTTACTATACTTAATAAATTGAACTTTTGAAGTGTTTACAACCTCATTCTCAACCGTGAGGGAGAGGACTGTAAAATAGCCTGCACACTATGAATACAGAGTCATGCCATATGGGCTGGCTAATGCACCAGCTGTTTTCCAGAGTTTTGTTAATGATGTATTTCAGGATATTTTGAGCATCTTTGTTGTGATGGGGTCTGTCTCAACAAATATTTGTTCGGCAAGAATTTGGCCTCAGGTCAAATCTATTTGATGACTCCTGCTCAAGGGAATTTATTGAGCTCGTCAGTGCAAGTCACCAGCTTGCCCCATTATTCTCTGCAAAATTATTTATGTAGAGCCTCACAAACTCTTTGCACTCTTTGGCTGTGATTAGTACGTATCTCTATAAATACAATAAATAAGAGTGCCGCCAAATGTATCCTTTTACAGGATCTCTGCATTCCCCCAGAATCTACTTGTAATAAATCTTGCAGTGTTACTGTGTGTTCCACTATGTGACAAGTGTCTTTTACTTAATATGAGGTTCTATAAAATTTTATAACCGGTGCCTACTCTAACCAACCCAGGCTCCAGCACTTGTAAAATCTTGGGTGATTCCTAAAAAATTAATGATAATACTTACCTCATCGTCATTTCAGTTTCTTATCTGCTTTCTTTGGAGAGTGTCACTGAGGCCACAGGCCATGCAGGTCAAATTCCAGCTCTCCAACAGGCCACTTGAAAGATATAATCCCTCCAGCATGTCCACGGTCTGCCATAAGGTCTCCACCCAGTGGGACTTGCTTGAAGCAGTTCTGGGGGATCCACCTGTGACGGTGCAGGTCAGCTCCATGTTCCCACGTCAGCTTTGGGAGGCTCTTGAACCTGACACTTTTGATAATGTAACAGGTAAGGACAAACACACACCAAGCAAGAGGATGGTGAAAAAGTGCTCTGGTGTTTTTATTCTAAAAAAACAGTCAAATGAACAGTGAAAAATACAGTGCTCCTTCTATAATAAATAAATTACCCATAAAAACAAAGTGTAAGTGGAGGTTAAAAATCAGTCAAATAAATATTAAAAGTTAAAACCAACAGTGCAGGAAAGCATCCCTTAAAATTCATGACCTGGTACAGTCCATGAAAAGCTCTTTCTCCCCAGCTTTTTCTTCTGGATCTTGCAGCTGTGGAGCCACCTACCCAACAGACTCAGCCTTCTTTCTTCTGTGGTTTACAGGTCTGGGTCACTACTGCTTCCATGGCCACACAGTAGGGCTACCAATCTGGACCTAGGCTCAGGTCATTCCCTTCCATTGACCAAGGAAAGGTGTACCCTCCAAGCTCCTGTTGCTCTTTCACTCCTCCTGGTTGCTCCCACTCCCTTAATTTGCTCAGCCAGAGTGAACCATCACCACAACCCCGAACATCAGTCACACACTGTTCTCCTGGGGCACTCTTCCTCCTCCTGGCTGTCTTACTCCTCACTCCTGTGCCGGCTCTTTCCCATTACCTGCCTGCTTCATACTTTACTGTAACCTCCATTTGTTTGTTCTTTTACCTTGCTTCTCTTTTTTTCACTCTTGTGCTCCCCTTCTATGTGCTGGGGAGTAGCTGCAGCTGGCAGGGCAACACACGATCGCTCCAATCCAGAGACGAGACAACTTCTCTGCAGATCACTCGCACCTGCTTCACTCCCAAGCATGTGCACATCCCATTATTTATTTATGTAAAACGACTGTTTTCCTTAGCAGTGTACCTGCTATACTACACCATTCAGGGAGGCATTCTTACAGCATGCCCAAACACCTCAACTCTACTCTGAGGTTCTCCAAATTCCTAAGCTTCTCACCCTATCACAGAGTGTCAGCCCAGCCACCCCACGAAGAAACCTCATTTTTGCCGATTGTACTTGCAATCTCATTCTTTTGGTCATTACAAACAACTTATGACCTTAGGTGAGGACATGTCTTTAAATTCTGCTCCTACTTCACAACTACAGACCAGTACAATGCCTGAAGAATAACTGCTGCCACTTAAATCTACTTGTCCATGTCATGTTCCCTTTTTCTGCCACTCGTGAACAAGATCCAAGGACAGCTGTTCATCCCTTACCTGAAGAGAACAACCACTCTTTTCTGAGAGAAAATAATGACCTCAGACTTGGAGGTGCTCTTCCTCAGCCCATACACTTCACATGTAGCAGTGAATCGCTTGAGTGTATGCCAAAGGCCACAGTCAGAGAAGGCAAAAAGGACAACATTGTTTGCATAAAGCAGCAATGAAAACTCTAGCATCCCCAAATGGACACCCTCACATCCTTGGCTACACTTTGATATTTTTTCCTTGAGAAACATAAACAAGAGAGGTGACAAGTCTCCATTATGGCAAGGTGGCCATAATGGAGTCTGACTCCTGCAGTGAATGAATTTGACTTAATGCCAAGAATTTGGATATAGCTCCCACTTCTCTCTTATAGGGAACACATTATATGAAAGAGAAGCACTGTTACCCAATTTTCCTGCAGCACCTCCCACAACACATGCCAAAGGACACAGTAGATGGGTTATCATACTATCATGCACCCAAAACAACTGTGCCTGGGAGAAGAGCTGGTGTACTGTTCAATAGCCAGGATGGAATTCACATTGTTCCTCCTGTATCTTTGGCTCAACCATCAGATGGATTCTTTCCTCCACCACCCTTGCATATGCCTCACTTAGGAGACAGAGGAGTGTAGGTAGAACACACCCTCTGCTCCCCTTTCTAAAAGATGGGGTCTACCACAAGATTCTGCCATTCCAAGGGTGCTTTAACAGCAGTTTATGTTTCATTTAATGGATGCCATGCTATCCAAATAATGTCCAGCACATTCAGCATCTCTGGTCAGATTTCACGCACCTCAGCAGCCTTACCACCACGGAGTGGTTGGACCACTACAGTAACTTTGGCACCACTGATGGGATCCACCCACTGGACATGTCCAACACTGCCACTTGGTAGGAGGGTATGTCCATCGGGTTGAAGAGTTCCTTAAAATGTTCTTTCCATCATTCAACAATTTTCTCAGGAGAAGTAATTTCTTCTCAATCCTAGCTTAATACAGTCTGGGGTAGTTCATAATTGAATAACAGTTGCATAAAGAGTTTGCCAGAACAACCTTAAGGCCATCCAGTAGTCTTTCTCCATAACCTCTCCAAACTCTTCTTCTTCTCAAGCTTTTGCCTCCACATCCACTTTTGCAGTAGTCTTCTCTCTCACAGAGAGCATTTCCCTGAACACCACCTTCTTCAGTATGACAGATTCCTTTTTATAATTTAAAATTTACTACAATCATATTAAAATAATTTCATTTCTACATTATTATAGTCAACATTTGAAGTTAGAAATATGCTTCAAAAAGAACTTACAGTATTTACTTCCACAATGGATTGTCTTAGACAAGGACACAGTGTAAATGAACCTGTTGGTGTCAAGCTGTGAAAGGTTGAGGCTCCTAATTGTTATGAGATTGCTTAGATTTTCACACTTCATGTTTTTTGCATAAGAGCTTTTTCAGTTTGAAACAAAATCTTGAATGATAAGGAATTACTGACTGTGTAGATATTACAGTTATTTGCTAGTGAATTATTTTTTTTGAGTTCATAATTTTAATAGAGCAGATCTTTTTGCATTGCAGCAAATTCAACAGCTTTAATCAGTAAGAAAATGAAAGGAAAGCAGCATAAAACCCAGTGATGTTGTGAACTTCTTCATAAATATAATTTTGTCACACTGTTCAGAACAAGTTTTATATGATAATTAATCTTGCTCATGCTGCCTAGTGGTGTGTCATGAATGTTGACTTGTGGGACCTTATTTAGCAAAATAGTGCAGAAACACTCCTAAATTAGCAGGTACTGCAGAATTTAGATTATGCATATGGGATACTGAAGTTTCTGGAGCATTTGTGAATGTATAGTAGAAAGCATACATTGTTGGTTAAAACAGAATATTTAAGCATGGCTATCTCAGCATGACATTGTGTCACAACATGGAAATGGCTAGAATCCTGAACAAAATGGTCACAATCAATTTTTTATTGCTTTACATTTCCTTCATTAAAAGGCTCATGGGGGAAGATGAGAGATGGAATTACAACATAAGTAAATGACAATATAGCAGTTATTAGTACACACAAAAGTCACCTTAGCTTCTCACAAGGTGAGCTGCTCAAATATTCTTGTTTTCCAGTAATAAACTCCCTCAGGGTTGTGCAAAATGTCTTACAGATGTGCCCGGTATTAAAAGACAGTCATCATTCTGCATGTCTAATATGGAATGCTTTTGGTCACATATATTAGAAGCAATAAGAATAGGATTAAAATAGCAACCATATATTTTTCTGATTATGTTTATGCTTGAGAAGTGCTGCTGCCTCACTAAACCAGAAATTCTGTTTCAAATCCTTGCTCAGTCACTGTCTGTGTGGATTTTCTACATATTCCTTCTGTCTTTTTTTTCCTACATGCAGATAAAACTCAATCATTACACTGCATTGGTTCCTTATAAGTGAGAGAAGGCCACATGCATTTGTGTGCCCTGCCTTGCATCTTCTACTGTAAGAGTAGCCCCCATTATCCTGAACTTAATCAAGTGGGCTTGAAGGTAGATGGATGTATGGATGGCTTTATTTATTAAATTATTTTTTTAACGGCAACAATTAATGTTTTTGTTACAGAAGAAACACAAAGTAATATTGGGCACCCACAATGCCTCTGCCCAGTCTCCTCTTAATGCTGTAACATTATTTATTTAAAATTTCTTTAGCCTAAGGAGGAGGCAAAGCTAATTTCTAGCTGTATGACCACAGTGAATGCAGCCTATGATATACTGAACTGATAGCACCGATATCAAAAATTCCATTTGATCCTTCACAGAACAACCTCGGTCCTATCTGCCGCACTAAAATTACTGACTATGACACCTACTGCATCTTCTATTGTAGTGTTCCTAATGTGTTAACACTGTCATATATGACGTTTAAAGCACATTATGCGGAGCAATGTAACTAATGGGATTATTAAGCATCTGTTCTGAAATTGTTAGTGTAAAATATTGCAAACAAATTATTCCAGAGCTGACCATGCATATGTCGTTGGCATAGTTAACCTTGATTAACTAGCCCAAGTGCCAGTTTATGTCATAACATAACACTTTTTAACATGCTTAATAAAATGTAGGGTCATGGCATCAAGTACAAGGCAGGAGCCAACTCTGGATGGCTCACTGGTCCGCTGCAGGACAATCACACATTCATACTCACACTGACAATTTAGAGTGGCCAGTTAACCTAATAAGAACATCTAAACTAGAATGCCAGCAGTAAAAGCAACATGTATTTATATGAGATTTCTACATGTGCTCCAGACTTCTCTTACTTCATAGACACAGTCATAGTAGGCACTTGATGTTATCTGATTTGTCCAGGGTTAGATGTGTCTGCAACTGTGTCCTGTGATCCCAATTTGATTTTTGCTTTTTGCCCAGTGCTATCAGGTTCCAAGTTCTCACAGTTCTACAAAGTAGTTTCAGAAAATGGATGGCCAAAAGAATAATATGCTTCAACACCTATTCAAAGATACTTTATAATATTTTACTGTCTTCATTATACCTGATTATTATAGTACATCAATATTTTTAGAATCTTGCCAGAATCCTATGCTAAAATACAGATACCTTTTTCTAGGTGTCTCTTGCAGATATTTATTTAGTGTACAGTGTGTGAGCAGGGGGGCTGATCCACCCCTAGAGGATACGGACACTCCTCTAAAAAACGCTGAAAGCCTACCTTCACATTGCTCCCTTACTTGCTGGGCTTACTTGTGGTTGCTCTGTCGCACAATATGATTCCTGCGTGGTACTTTTCATACTTAAAAGCCCAAACAGCACCTATTAGTTTTTGTTTGATTGCTTTTTTTTTCTCTCTGTCTCTCTCTGACATTCTCTGATCCTGACGCGCACTCCTTTGAAGAGGAAGATATGTTTGCATTCTTTTAATTGTGAGACAGAACTGTCATCTCTGTCTTGTCATGGAGCACGTTTTAAACTTTTGAAAAAGAGACAAATGTTTGTTTGCAGTGTTTGAATAAAGTTCCTGTCTCTCTACAACCTCCTGTGTTTCTGTGCAAATCTGTGACCCAAGCGTGACAAGTGGTACCAGGAGTGGTTGCACAGATGAACGCCGAGTTGTTTCAAATCGCTCAGAATGTCCCGCTTCCTCCCGACCCGGAGGATGATCCGGCTCCTGCTCCATCTGCTAATTCCAAGGATGTGCTGATGAAGATGGGTCCTTCTGATGACCCAGAGATGTTCCTTTTAGCTTTTGAGCATGTGGCGACTTTGATGGGTTGGGACAAACGAAACTGGGCTGTTATCATCACCCCTTTTTTGTCGGGGAATGCCTTACTTGCCTTATGGAATGTGCCTCGTGATAAACTCGATGATTTCTATGATTTCTTGAAGTGGCAATTGTTTTGTGTAAGACTACAAGTTTTTTGTCTAAAGGTTTTGCACTTCATGATTGGAAACTGAACATGGACGGTCCCATTCATGCGCAAATACAAGATTTGATTCCTAGAGTTCATTGCTGGTTTGAAGGAAACGAGATGGAGTGTGTTGTGGAAAAGGTTGTCATGAATATGCTGCTGGCAGGGATACCTGCAGTTCACCAAGATGAATTTCTTCGTCATGATGTAGAGTCATTAACAATCATAGCCAAATGTTTGGAGGGTTCTCATACTGCTTGGAGAAAAAGCGGTGGATTTGCTGCTCCTTATCCTGTTTTTCAGCCTCCGAAGGATCGCCCAGGAAATGCTCATCGCTTTGAACAGAGGTTAGAGCATCAACGAGCTGTAAAACTTGAAAATCGGGTTTCATCAGAAAGGCCTCCAGTTGTTGATGTTGTGCCCACATCTGGGGATGCAGGAGGCCGTGGACGTCGCCGTGGATATTTTGGCAGTGAAACTGAACGAAGATGCTTCCGGCCACTTGGCGAGGGAATGTCGCCTGTCTCCTGCAAAATCGATGGAAATTGGTCTGGCAGAGGTTTGTTGCTCCCATGTTTCTTATTCTTCAGATAAAAATGATGGCTTAATGATCTCGGTGAAGTTGGGGGGCTGCGAGATCTTGGCATTAGTGGACTTAGGAATTGATCTTTTTATTGTCAGACGGGACTGTCTTGACGACTGGTACCTGTGTAACACTGAAACTGTAAACATATGTTTTGTACATGGAGATGTTAAAGACTATCAGACATTGCTTCTTCCTTTAACATATAAGGGTCGGCACTTTAAAGTTTGGTCTGCCATTTCGGACTCCTGCCCCTGGCCCTTGCTGATCGGCAGAAGGATTGCCCTTTTTCCTAGACTCATGACCGAATGTCGGGCGCCAGTCATCGAGCCCCCTGTCAATCTTAGTGGGGGGGAAGAAGAAGAACTGGTGGTTGTAGGGGAAGATCTCGGGGAAGATCTCGAGCCCTGATTAGATATTGAACCCGATCTCTTGAGCGAGACAGAGGGAAACACTTCCAATTTCCTAAAGCGACTAGCTGGCCCATCTACAACTTTTCAGCTTGCAAATGCCTCCGAACACAAACCGAGCACTGGCGAGCAGACAGATTTTGTGCGCTTGCAGCATGCCAATAGCTCATTAGAATATGCATTTAAACAGGCTTGTTTTGCTAGTGACTCCTATTACCAAGAGCATGCAACCGGGGGCTTAAAAACCCCGCATTTTCTTGAGAAAGATGGCTGCCCTTTTACAGTGATATCAGATCATTTAATCAGGGAATTTATTGAACAGTTAGTTGTACCTGAAGTACATAGGGACATTTTTTTGCAGTTAGCTCACTCTCATATCTTGGGTGGGCACCTGGAGGCTGATAAGACTAGAGAATGTTTATCAAAACGATTTTATTGGCTGAATATCGGGAAAGATGTGGAGCGATTCTGTACTTCATGTCCTGATTGCCAGATCGTCTCTACTTATAGACCTCCTCAGGCTCCCATTTCTCCTATGCCTATTTTGAATGTCCCTTTCAACGGGTGGGATTAGATATTGTAGGCCCTCTACCTAAAACTAAAAATGGGTATCAATATATGCTTGTGTTGGTTGACTATGCAACGTGATATCCGGAAGTGTCTGCTTTGAAAAAGCAAATTCCTCGACTGTAGCCAAAGCTCTGTGCGAAATTTTTACACATATTGGCATCCCTAGAGAAATCTTAACTGATCAGGGCACAAATTTTACTTCTCGCATGATGAAACAATTGTGTGACAGCTTTGCTATTAAGAAATTGAGTACCACCATCCGCAGACGAATGGTTTGAATGAACGATTTAACAAGATTTTAAAACAGATGATCAGGCGAGTTGCTCATGATGATCCGATGTCTTGGGACTCTGTCCTTCCTTTTATTATGTTTGCGGTGCGGGAATTGCTGCAGGCGTCCACTGGCTTGAGTCCGAGAAGCATCTTGGATGTCGTACGAGAGGAATGGACAGGAATCAGGACAACAGCTCACGGGCCGAGCTTTGCAGATCAGGTAATTTCGTTGCAAGATAGAATTTCTAAACTTTCATCTATTGCTGTGGAGCATCAGCGACATGAACAGGAAACCCATAAATGTCTTTACGATAGACACTGTAAGCTCCGTGAATTCAAACCTGGTGATCGTGTTTTGGTTCTGATCCCATGTGACCCGCACAAATTCCTAGCGAAATGGCAGGACCCTGCCATTACTGAGGAACATATGGGGCCAGTGAATTATAAGATTAGAATACCGGGCTGGCGCAAACCATTCCAGATTTTACATGTTAATCTCTTGAAGGAGTGGCATGACCAACAGTGGGTTTAGAAAGTGGAAAAGATGCTGGCTTACCCACGTCCAGAAACGCAGAAACAAGTTTGTGCTTTTCTGGGGCTTGCTGGTTATTACAGAAGATTCATCCCTGACTTTGCAAATAGGGCTGCTCCACTTTCAGATCTTACTAGAGGCAGGAAAAACTATCCTGTTTTATAGACAGAAATTTGTGAACGTTCGTTTTGTGATTTGAATACCGCTTTGTCTTCTTATCCGGTTTTGCAGAATCCCGACTTCTCTAAGGATTTTGTTCTACAGACAAACGCACGTGATTTCGTTTGATTGCTTTTCTCTCTCTCTCTCTCTCTCTGATATTCTCTGCTCCTGACGCGCACTCCTTTGAAGAGGAAGATATGTTTGCATTCTTTTAATTGTGAGACAGAACTGTCATCTCTGTATTGTCATGGAGCACGTTTAAAAATTTTGAAAAAGAGACAAATGTTTGTTTGCAGTGTTTGAATAAAGTTCCTGTCTCTACAACCTCCTGTGTTTCTGTGCAAACCTGTGACCCAGGCGTGACAAGTGTGATACAATTAGTTTAGTTGTACTACTTAAACGTAAGAAGCCCACAGCTCACCTTCAATGAGATTTGTATCTTTTTGGGGTTATCTTATTAGAAAGAAAAATCTTTAGCTTGAAAAACCAAACAAAAGAGTTTCATAAAAAACAAAGCAAACCCGTATGTATAGATAGAGGAAACACAGAAACACTTCCTTAGTAGAAATCAAGGTCTGTTTGGTGACACTGGCACATTTTCCCATTATTCGCATAGTCATGGGGAAATTTTGCTGGAAATCCTAATACTGAAAGCAGGGGCAATTTATTTCATGTTTGTTCTTACTCTGCATTTGTTGGACCTGGTTTGGTACTCCTGTTATGATTGGTGTTTTTCTTTATTTTCATAGGCTTTCCTGAAGTGTTTTGAACAAAGTATATGCCTGTTTTGGGTTTTTTAAAAGCTAAGGAATTCAATTATGGCATTTCTTTTATAAAATATCTTGAAAGAGTTGAAATATTTCTGTGCTGAAGACAGCACTGAAATGGCACGAGACCTTTAAAAAATATTAAAAATGCCCACTAGAGGGAGGGTAAACAGTCAAACCTCAACTAGTTACAAAAGGGAAGAACAAGAATCTTTATGCATAAAAAATTTATTTCACAAGAACCTTCTTTTTAACAAAAAATCCAAAGGGCATAAAATGGTACGGAAGGATTTGCCTGAAATAGGAAATCTAGTGGGGGAAAAACATTCCAATAACAAGTCCACAAGGATGGTTAAAAGCAGAGCATTATGGTCAAAACTTCAAGCAAATCCACAAAAGCAATAGTCACAATAACTCACCAAAACCATCAAGCAAATTTAATGAATCCCAAGAGACTGCTTTCTTTTCTAGGCTTTACAGGGCTGAGGTCAGTCTGATGAGAATGGACAGGGAGCCCCACCTCTTGGGGAACCACACACAAAAGACTTGGCACATATAAGAAAATATACAGACACACAGAAACTAAATGATCAACAATACTGACAAACAATGCAAAATTATACTAATAGTAAACATAATCAACAGTATTACATGAACAAAAGAATCAAAAATGAACAAAAGAGACATAAAAAACAATTTCAACCCCAACCAGGGAACATGTGTTACTCTGCAGTGTCATTTTGTTTTTATTATGGGCACCATGGTCACGTTGGTCATTGTAATAGTAATATTACCCAGAATTACCTGGGGATGTGCAATGCATGATGTCAATTGCATGATGTATAAAGGCATTATCCATATCATCCGAGACATGGATAATGCTGTGTAATAGCGAAAAAATCTTTGGTTGATTTTCTGGTGTAAAAGACTCTTTCAACATTTAGACTTTGATTCTTGTAAAATGTATTGGATTGATAAAAGACAGTCTGGAATTCTAATAAATTAACCTGGCTTGTACTCTGAGTGCTGGTCATTTAATTTACAAATTATTATTGTTACAGTAGACCCCTGCGAAGACACAGTTCAGGGTTCACGGCCTAAGTTGTTTGCGGATTTTTACTTAGAACCTAATTAATAATTGTTAGCGGAAGCCACAATGCAATTTTTTATGGCTTTTTTCGTGGCAATACTGTACTGTAGAGAGAACAGGAAGCAACTATAGGGGAAAACGTGGCTTGGGATGGTGAAAGTAGCCAATCTGAGAGTGTTGTACTCTACTAGAATTTGAAACCGTAACTCCCAGCAGTCCCTGCAGTGGCTCTGATTGGTCTTTTGCTGAGGGTGCTAGGGCTACTGGGGTCAAAGGATGGCAGTGCGGCTTTTAAAAAGGGGGCTGGTGAACAAAAGAAAAAAAATGTTTGTAATTTTTTTGTTTCAATTTCCTGTCTCTCTGCCTGCCTTCTGTTGGGTTACCTGTACTTATTCGTTTTGTCCTGGATCGTTTTGTGGTTGGGGTCTGGATTGTCTGCCGTCTGCCTGTGTACATGAGGACTGTAAGTTGATTAATGGCCATCCTGCGGAGAAAGGAGCGCTCTTGAACCCATCCACCTGTCTTCACCATTTCAGGAACTACTGGTAGGAGTATCTTTACATTCCCATTCAACGTGCGGATCTCTGGACTATCTATTTTCATCATTACATTTCATCCATTGCCGTTTTTCATGGACTTTACTGTGTGTGTTTTGTTGTATTTAATGTATAATCACTGTAAGGGGAACAGGGGTGGTATCGTTGTTTCCATTTGTTTTCGTTATTCTTTATTTGCTGTTTGATTACCGGATTGCTTTGTTTTTACCTCTGATTGCGAGTGCATGTGGGTCGGGTCAAGGCTGGGTGTGTCCCTGGAATCTCTACCATGAAAATAAATAAATCACCATATTCTCAACAGTGTGAATCTTAGCGGCACCGGACCGCTACAGCGTTATTCATTTCTCCTTGCTGCTGATTGATTGCTGCCCTGTGACGCATCTTCAGCTGAGTGTTTGTGTGTTTTCCGTTTTGTTCTTCTTAATCCTTAAACCGCCGCAAACGGCTATAGTCATTTTCGAGTGCCATTTGCCAGCACGTAGGAGCCGAGTATATTCGGCAATGTACATTCATTGAACCCCACAACCGGCTATAGTCGGTTCCCAGTGCAATTTACCAGCACGCTGGAGCTGATCAGTCTGTGCCGTACATTCGTTGAGCAGCCAGCTCATGACCACTGCCGGCTCCTGCAGCACTGCAGCCTCGCTGGCTCTGGGATTCAGCCGCTGCACTAGACTACCCTGTCAGCGTCAGCGTTTACCTCTGTGTGCTTGCGTGCAGCCAGTTCAAGCTCAGTTGGCTCGGTGATTTACTGAATTTCATCAATGGCGTCAGTTGCACCTTGTACATATTGTTCCAGTAGGTTTTTAAATAGTTTTTACAGTTCATTAGCAGTGTGTAAAATGATCAGTGTTGCAGTAATTGTGATGCTCTTTGCATGAAAAAAAAATGTGTTCCATTAAAATTTCACTTTTTTCTTTGTTAATTGTGATGTTTACTTAAAAAGTGCAGCAAAAAAGTATTTGGCGTCCAGGGATGCATTAACCTCCAAGTATGTGGCAGTTTAAGGGTTAAAGCCCCAAGATGCCATCGAAACACCCTGCACCTTCTAAGGCTTCTGGCAATGAAAATGCGCTTGCATGAATTACAGTTCATATAGCGGTAACATCGGTATTTTACATTCTAGCACTGCGGGTGACATATCACTACAGTACTGTACAGTATTACAGGTTTACCTTTACATTCTTTTTTTTAGGTAATGTATTAAGCTGAGGTTGAAATGAAATGAAAGTGTTTTGGGGGCATATTTAGGGTTTAAACTATAAAAATAGGCATTTTTTAACCACATCCATAATTCGTAATTTTTCACAATTCGCGGGTGCTCTAGGAACGTAACCCCTGCGAATTTTGGGGGTGTACTGTACTTTTAAGAGGGTACACCTTGTCTTTGGAGTAAAGCTAATTTTTAATACAGATGTGATTCTTTAAAGGGTAGGATAGCTGCATAAATAAGCAGTTCTTATAAATCTACAAACTGTGCACACATCATAATACTGCTACTACCACAACTGCAAACCAAGCATGATTTATAACCCCCTCTGTCTCAGATGCAAAGGCCCATACTGTATATAAAAAAGAAACATGTCAGAACACACCCTTCCTTTCAGACTCAAAGCAGTTTGCATAAGATTATACATTCATAAGACCCAAAAGACTTTTTTCCTTCTTCCTTCCTAAACATTTAACATAGCTTTCTTTATCTTCACAAAATAACACAAATTAAGCAGATTTAAAAAAGAAAAGTAAATAATGAACTTCACAAAAAATAAAGACTGTTCACAGAGATGAGGAGTGACTGTCATTTTAGTTGTCCTGTGAAGAACTGCCATCCCGACTAGGATGGATCCCTGTTTTGCTACCCTTGCTGCCAAGGTATGTTCCAGCTGCCTGTGGTCCTGATTTCATTAAGCAGGTCATAAAAACAGATGGATGATTCTGAAAAAAGAAAGAACGAGCACTGCTGGTGTGTCCTTTATATCTTCATTTTAAAAGCTGTATTGGAACCTGAGAGCGAACATCCCCACTTTTCTATCATTTTAGATAAGCACCATTGGTATAAATTAAATGCAAGCTATTTTTGTATCACAGACGTGGGCTGATATTGGCCACTGAAGAAATGTTTTTTTTATTTTTATTATATTTCCGAGCTTACCTAGAATATCCAATTAAAATTAGCAAAAATTGTGACTGTTTTTGACATTCAGAATCTCACACTTACAATATTAAAGAAAAAAAATGTCCCACATATTTTATGGTTGCAGGAAAATAATCATCTATCAGCTACAAGACAGTGAAAGCTGCTTAGAGGAGTTTGGATTTGGAAAAAGCCTAGGAGATAAGAATCAGTAGTAAAAGTCAATACACATTTCCAATCATATTTCCAATTACAAATATTTTTATCTATTGCTTTACAGTATGTTTGATTTTGTCCACTGAGAAATGAAAAGTCAGGGTCAACACAGAAGCAGCTTTCCCTCATAAACTCCTGACAGTCTGGTGTCATTTAGTTTCTTTTTTGTAAAAATCCTGAGTCTACTCCTTCAAGATGTCCTTTGGTTGAAGTATATGTAGTGCAATATGTGAAGTGTAATAAAAAAAAGAACAGAGTACATACTTATATAATATGCTGAAAGAACCTCCGGGTGTTGGCTGATTCAAATGAAGGAACCCTCTTGGCCATCTCCATTCTCATATCTCATTGTTTCTTAATAAGCAGCTTTCCTTGTTTGGTAACTTTAAACCATCTGTGATAATCATGCAGTATTCGTTTGTTAATATTTTTTAAATATAGTTGAGCTCATAATCCATCCCAGCCACAGAGAATGCACAAAGTAAGTTTCTTAGTGCTGGTCCCAAGCCCGGATAAATGGGGAGGGTTACATCAAGAAGGGCATCCAGTGTAATATTTTGCCATACCAATATGTGGACAATAATACAGATTTCCATACCGGATTGGTCGAGGCCCAGGTTAACAACAGCCACCACCAGTACTGTTAGCCAACAGGGTGCTGGAGGAAATTAGGTAGCTGTTGACCGAAGAAGGAGAAGAACAGGGGGGAGATGTGTCCTGAGGCAGGAAGAGAGAAGGAAGGTAAAGAGAGTAGAACTGAGGGTAGGAACTTTGAATGTTGGCAGTATGACTGGTAAGGGGAGAGAGTTAGCTGATGTGATGGAAAGAAGTAAGGTTGATATATTGTGTGTGCAAGAGACTAAGTGGAAGGGGAGTAAGGCCAGGTGGATTGGAGGTAAATTCAAATTGTTCTATCATGGTGTGGATGGGAGAAGAAATGTGGTAGGGGTTATTCTGAAGGAACAGTATGTCAAGAGTGTTTTGGAGGTGAAAAGAGTGTCAGGCAAAGTAATGATTATGAAGCTGGAAATTGGAGGTGTAATGATGAATGTTGTTAGTGAATATGCCCTGCAAGTTGAGTGTACGATGAATGAGAAAGATGATTTATGGAGTGAGTTGGATGAAGTAATGGACAGTGTACCCAAAGGACAGAAAGTGGTGATTGCAGTGCATTTCAATGGATATGTTGGTGAAGGGAACAGAGGAAATGAAGAGGTGATGAGTAGATATGGTGTCAAGGAGAGGAATGAAGAAGGTCAGATGATAGTGGATTTTGTGAAAAGGATGGAAATGGCTGTGGTGAACACGTATTTTAAGAAGAGGGAGGAACATAGGGTGACATACAAGAGTGGAGGAAGATGCACACAGGTAGATTATATCCTATGCAGGAGGGTTAATCTGAAAGAGATTGAAGAGTGCAAAGTGGAGGGAGGGGAAAGTGTAGTTAGGCAGCATAGGATGGTGGTCTATAGGATGACGTTGGAGATCAAGAAGAGGAACAGAGTAAGGATCAAATGGTGGAAAGTTGAAAAAGGAAAACTGCAATGTTGAGTTCAGGGAGGAAGTAAGACAGGCTCTGGGTGGCAGTGGACAGTTACCAGACAGCTGGGCAACTACAGCAGAAGTAGTAAGGATGACAGCAAGAAGGGTGCTTGGCATAACATCTGGACAGAGGAAGGAGGAAAAGGAAACCTGGTTGTGGAATGCAGAAGTACAGGAGAGTATACAGAGGAAGAGGTTGGTGAAGATGGGAGGTTGGACACTAAGTAGGGCAAAAAGGACCTGTACTGATTGGCTAGACAGAGGGGCCGAGCTGGGAAAGATGTGCAGCAGATTAGGGTGATAAAGGATAAAGATGGAAACATACTCAGAAGTGAGGAGAGTGTGTTGAGCAGATGGAAAGAGTACTTTGAAAGGCTGATGATTGAAGAGAATGAGAGAGAGAGAGAGAGAGAGAGAGCTTGGATGATGGGGAGATAGTGAATCACAAAGTGCAAATGATTAGCAAGGAAGAAGTAAGGACAACTATGAAGAGGATAAAGAATGGAGAGGCCATTGGTCCAGATGACATACCTGTTGAAGCATGGAGGTGTTTAGGAGAGATGGCAGTGGAGTTTTTAACCAGATTGTTTAATGGAGTCTTTGAAAGGGAACGGATGCCTGAGGAGTGGAGATAGTGGATGTGCAGAGCTGTAGTAACTACAGGGGGATAAAATTGATAAGCCACAGCATGAAGTTATGGGAAAGAGTAGGGGAGGCTAAGTTAAGAAGGGAGGTGATGAGGAGGCACCCCAGATGTGATGTTTGCTCTGAGGGTGTTGGTGGAGAAATATAGAGAAGGCCAGAAGGAGTTGCATTGTGTCTTTGTGGACCTGGAGAAAGCATATGACAAGGTGTCTCGAGAGGAGTTGTGGTATTGTATGAAGAAGTTGGGAGTGGCAGAGAAGTATGTAAGAGTTGCATAGGACTTTTACAAGGGAAGTGTGACAGTGGTGAGGCCTGCAGTAGGAGTGAAGGATGCATTCAACGTGGAGGTGTGATTACATCAGGAATCAGCTCTGATCCCTTTCTTTTTTGCAATGGTGATGGACAGGTTGACTGACGAGATTAGACAGGAGTCCCCATGGACTATGATGTTTGCTGATGACATTGTGACCTGTAGCGAGAGTAGGGAGCAGGTTGAGGAGACCTTGTAGAGGTGAAGATATGCTTTAGAGAGGAGAGGAATGATAGGTCAGTAGGAACAAGACGGAATGCATGTTTGTAAATGAGAGGGAGGTGAGTCTAATGCTGAGGATGCAGTGAGTAGAGTTTGCGAAGGTGGATGAGTTTAAATACTTAGGATCAACAGTGCAGAGTAACAGGGATTGTGGAAGAGAGATGAAAAAGAGAGTGCAGGCAGGGTGGAATGGGTGAAGAAGAGTGTCAGCAGTAATTTGCTGCAGACAGCAAGAGTGAAAGGAATGGTTTACAGGATGGTAGAGAGACCAGCAATGTTATATGGGTTAGATATGATGGCACTGACCATAAAACAGGAGACAAAGCTGGAGGTGGCAGAGTTAAAGATGTTAAGATCTACACTGGGTGTGACGAGGATGGACAGGATTAGAAATGAATACATTAGAGAGGTCTGCTCAGGTTGGAAGAGAAAGTCAGAGAGGCGAGATTGCGTTGGTTTGGACATGTGCAGGGGAGAGAGGCTGGGTATATTGGGAAAGGATGCTAAGGATAGAGCTGCCAGGCAAGAGGAAAAGAGGATGGCCTAAGAGAAGGTTTATGGATATGGTGAGGGAGGACATGCAGCTGATGGGTATAACAGAGCAAGATGTAGAAGACAGGAACATATGGAAAAAGATGATCCACTGTTGCAACCCCTAACGGGAGCAGCTGAAAGAAGAAGAAAAAGAAGAAGAAGAAGAAGTTAAGCTCATAATCCACATGAAAATAAGTAAAACATGGTCCAGTCAAAACACAATCAATACAACAATGCTTGTTCATTTCTAAATGAGATTAGATTAGATAAACCTCATTAATCACATGAGGAATTTCAAATGTATACGGCAGTAAAAGCAATACAGACTCACAGGACAGATAATACAGCCCATCAATCAATCAATTAATCAATCAATCAATCAATAAATAAATAAATAAAATTAATGAGCGCATTGGGAGGAAACACTGAATTGCATGACAGCAATGGGCTGAAAAGACCCCCAGAGGTGCTTCTTTGCACACCATGGTGGAATGGGCATATAGCTAAAAGCGGTCTAAGAGAGGACTTCCTGGAGGGAATGGAGGAAATTTTTCATGATGGAATCCAGTTTTGCCACCATCTTCTTTTCCAGAACAGCTTCCATTGAGGTTCACTGTGTGATCGAGCAGGCTTTCCTAATAAGTTTGTTCAGATATTGTGCTTTTTTTGTACTCCGGTTGCTTCCCCAATAGACTGCAGTGTAGAACACCATACTGGCTATTATGGACTAATAGAACATTTCCAACAGTTTGCTGTTCATGTGAACCCCCCTGGTACTTGTATCTCTGTACCACTTCCACACTCTCCCCCTGAATGATAACTGGTCTCAGGGGAGAAGTCGACCACAAGCACTTTTGTCTTGCTGATATTGAGTTGCAGATTGTTGTCCCTGCACCACAAGACAAAGTCCTCCACAACCTTCCTCTACTTCAATTCGTCTCCATTTTTAATTTAGCCTATGATGGATGAGTCGTTTGAATATTTCTATACATGGCAAGTGCTGGTATTGTGCTGGAAGTCTGTTGTGTAGAGGGTAAATAGGAAGGGGGCAGGACAGTTCCCAGAGGTGCTTCAGTATTACACACCATATAAATTTGTCTTCAAAACTATGTCCTTCATTGGGTATATGATTTGCAACAAGACAAAATCATCACTAAAAGAGTAACATGTAACAGAAGATCAGCAAATGATAGCATGAAATTACTAATAAGACATAAACAGATCTTTATATAGACAACATATTTGCATCTTTTGAACAATTACATTCCAAATTCAACCTCCCAGCTACACATTTCTTTCTCTATCTTCATATTAGAAATTTTGTTAAACAGATACTGCCCGATTTTCCTCACCTCGTACCCTCCATCATGCTGGAAAAAATACTGCTCAATTTCGAGGAATTAAACACCATTTCCGCATTATATAAAATCTTATTAGAGTCCCTACCTTTCAAAGACCCAAGAGGACATTGAGAAGAAGATCTCTTAATCAATATATCAGAAAAGAAGTGGAAGGTAGCAAAGCAGAGAATTCACTCGAGCTCCATATGCGCAAAGCATAGAATTATTCAACTAAAAATTATATATTGAGCTCATCTGTCTCACTTAAAACTGTCCAAAATGTTTCCAGGGCAAGATCCAACCTGCGAACGCTGCAACCAAGCTCCTGCCTCACTGGGTCACATGTTTTGGGCCTGGACCAAACTAACATCATTTTGGACCAAAATTTTTAAGTGCCTTTCAGACAGCCTTGGTGTCACAATCCCTCCTAACCCACTAACAGCTGTGTTCGGTGTTCTTCTAGACGGACTTGAAGTGGAGAAAGACAAGCAAACGGTGATTGCTTTCATTACACTTTTGGCACGCAGACTTATTTTGTTAAATTGGAAGAATCCTAACTCTCCTCTGATAAGGCAGTGGGAAGCCGATGTTTTATATTACTTGAAATTGGAAAAAATCAAATTCTCAGTTAGAGGATCTGTAAAGAATTTTTTCAAAACCTGGCAGGATCTAATCAATATTATTTTAGAATAAGAGAAATAACTATTACCGCATTTATTTCCCTTCTCCATTTTTTATTTACCTATATATATTTCTTCCTTTATTTTGTTTATTGCTGCCTTATTAAAAAGCCCTAAGCAATTCTCCTTTGGCTTAGCTCTCCTTCTCAGGGGTGGGGTTTGATTTGTCTTCAACTTTTTTTTTGTTATAAATTGATCTATTTGTATGGAATGATTACAATAAAATTAATAAATAAAATTTAAAAAAAAAGACATAAATTAATCATACTATACAAGGCAATTTATGGTTTCACTTGACATTAGGAGTATGCTTTTTTAAATCATGAAGAACTATGTTTGATTGCTTTAACAATTCTGATGAGTGTAAGAGTTACTTACCACCTCTTCTGGTAGCTGCACAATTGACAACATTCTACTTACTTTTCCAAATCTCTGTTTCCGTGTTCCTCCATACGTTTTCTGTCTTCAAGGCTTTATACATTGCCTAGAAGATGAGAACACTGAGTTAAAATTAACTTCCACATCCTTTTTACATTTCCAATTTTGTAGCTTAAAACACATGTTATGCTATAAATTCAGTAGCATCTAACTTAAGCAGATGAATCAGAAGGAGAAAGAAAGAAAACAGGTTTGTAACTTTAACAAATGATATTTTTAACAATGTTTTCTTATTTACAGCATTATGGTCTTCCTCTATTGTTCATTCATTTTTCTTGTTGTGGTTTGATTAAGACGGCACGGTGGCGCAGTGGGTAGCGCTGCTGCCTCGCAGTTGGGAGATCTGGGGACCTGGGTTCGATTCCCGGGTCCTCCCTGCATGGAGTTTGCATGTTCTCCGGGCACTCCGGTTTCCTCCCACATTCCAAAGACATGCAGGTTAGGTGGATTGGCGATTCTAAATTGGCCCTAGTGTGTGCTTGGTGTGTTTGTGTGTGTCCTGCGGTGGGTTGGCACCCTGCCCGGGATTGGTCCCTGCCTTGTGCCCTGTGTTGGCTGGGATTGGCTCCAGCAGACCCCCGTGACCCTGTGTTCGAATTCAGCGGGTTGGAAAATGGATGGATGGTTTGATTAATGTAAACCTTAATGTTTTCCAGCTTTCTTGACTGTATAAGTTCAGCGTGAAGGTTCCATATGAAAACACATGTTGCTGAGCTGAATTTAGAACTGATTGAAATGATTCGCACATCAGTAAAGAAGACACAATAACAAAATCCAAAGACACAGAAGTGATTTTGTCATTCATAAAATTGACATTAAAATTTCATTTGGCACCTTAGTTACTTGTAGGTTTATTTTTTTGCTTTTCAATGCAGAACACTGTGAAGTGCTTTTTTTAAATTGATTTCATGACTGGAACTTAAGCTCAGACATAGCAGTACTTAAAGCTGTGCGGATGAGTGCAACCAAGTGCATCCCCTGACTTAAGGCCTTGTCCTACACTGACAGACTCAGAGAATTAAACCTGTTTAGTCTCGAGCAGAGGTGACTGCATGGAGACCTAATCCAGGTCTTCAAAATCCTCAAAAGAATTGATAAAGTTGATCCAGCAACAGTCTTTCGACTTAAATGTGAATCACATACTCAGACATCAGTGGAAATTAAGAGGAAGTGCATTTAAAATTGAAGCCAGGAAGAACTTCTTTACAGAAAGAGTTGTGGGACTATGGAACAAACTACAAATACATGTTGTTGTAAACAGCCTTTAAGAAGAATCTGGATGAGATATTAGGGCAGCTTAGCTATTAGCTAAACAAATGGGCTTGATGGGCTGAATTTGTCAAATTTCTTATGTTCTTATGTATGTTCTCAGACCAAAATATAATGTGGAGACATGGCAGATGGAAGCAAATGAAAATGACTGGAGTAGCATTATATGGTGCACTTGTAAGGTATTCACTGATTCTCAGCTTCCACTTCACAACATTGTTTTAATCAGGGCCGTTTCTTGGGGGCCTAAACAGTATACCTATTTTAGGGCTTCTCGTTCCTCTTTCCCACAAAGGCTAAGGGGCCTCAGGCAGTCACTAACATTCACTTATGCCACTTGACATGTTCTTCCCAGTGCAATAATGTGTATAAGGAACACCCCACTGCAGGTCAAATAATTATAATTCCATGATATATATACAGGGTATATAAAGATGTCCCATTTGTATGCTCTATTTGTGACTTTGTTCATAGCTAGAACTGTGGACATGGCTAAACATGATAAATGAGACCTTCTTTACCTCTTCTCTGGCTTACATCTGTGTGAGACGAGGATATCAAAGCTCTGTTATCTAAACATAGAACCTGACCACTGTTTGAATGTCTCCTTATTTCTATTGCTTTTGTAATCCAGCATGTGTCCCCCTTTTTGGAAAGCCAGATGTAACCAATTGGTTAAGCTTAACGCTGTTGGATATCTGAACTTCAGTGAATGGCCTGGACCTCTCATTGGAGTGCCAGAAATTGGGCATTCTGTCTGCACTAATGATCCTTTAGCAGGAAACAGCAAATTCACAGACTCACCGACATACTGTATCTGTACATACAAAAAGACATACAAAGGCTTTTATATCTAAATTATTCTTGTAAGCCACATTTTTGCAAAAAATGTTTTTTAATTATTTTTTTTGCTTCGACAGAATGTGTATCTCTGAATTTTTTTGTCAATTGCAATGTGAAATATTAATTATTTTGAAGTAAGGCACCAAACTATAGTATTGACAAAAAAGGAAGAAGCTAATTGAATGTAGAAATTCAAATGTACAAAAGTGTAAAATTAATGCCCATTTAAGCAATTTTAATTATAAAACTACTGACAATTATGAATTGCATTTTACTATCAGGAGAAGCAAACTAATTAGTTTAGAAATCCTACTTCATTAAAAGAACTGACTCCATTTAAGGAATAGCTTTCAATACATTTGTCATCCATAATGGTGCATGTCTGAGCGTGAGCACGGCTGGATTACGTTGTACAGGTAAATTATCCTTCTGTTTGCAGGTTTAATGACACTTATACAAAAATGAGGAACCATGCTTAATTCAAATCATGTTTGTTTATGTGAAATAAGATTTTTTTGTTATTTAATATCATTTTTAAGAGTGGATAAGAATCATTTCATGTGATAAAGCAATTCGCATGCTAAATGCTGTGATGTGACCTTGTCTACATGGTAGATCATTCGACTACATGTAACATTCTGACACACTGATTCCCTGGTTGGGTCTGTAGGTTTTCCCTTTGGTTATATTTATTTCTCTTTGGGGACTGTGTATGAGTATTTCATGTGAAGAACTGGTTTAAACCTCATGACCATTAGCTACTGGATTTGTCTTTGGGTCCCTGCCTGCCTGCCAGGAACAATGACATGATGGAATATCTTGAGTGTTCTTTGTTTCTTATTTTTAGAAAGTCATTTGCCTTTTAATTGTTTAATTTACGCCTTTGAGCCCTTTTGAATCAAATCTGTTTTGCAGTCATTACCATCTTTAAGGGAAAAGTGGAAGAAGTAGAGCTACCGGTTGATAAAGTGGATATTATTATTAGCGAATGGATGGGATACAGCCTTTTTTATGAATCCATGCTGAACACAGTAATATTTGCAAGAGACAAGTGGCTGGTAAGGTGCTTTAATTTCTAAATTTGCCTTGCTTGAAAGCACATTCTGTAATTGCTATACATATCTTTCAAGTCCTTGTGGAGGGAATTAAGTTTTAACTTGAGCAGAGATTATTAAAAGAAGAATAAAGGGAAAAGGAGATAGCAAGGCGGCTAATGGTAGTCAGCTCAATATATACAGTATCTGTATGCTTACATAGCCTGTGTCCTAATCTGTTTATTTAACACCTTACACTTTATGCAGTAGTCATCATAGTAGGTGACTTATTACTGATAGTTGGGGTCAGGTGATGGCACCACAATTGGGTGCATAATTTAAAACTAGTTTTAAATCAACTCTAAAAGAGTTACAAAATTTATAATGAAATCAAAACAAGACCAAAAGTTACATATGTGAATGTGTTCCATGAATATGCAATTTCCTGTGTGTTTTTCTGTCACAGTGCTATCCAGAACAGATATGGCCAAAAAGCCTGCAGACACCTGACAATCATGCCTATAAGAATTTACTGAACATTCAATTCCAAAGCCATGGACATTAATACAGACTCGTCTCCCACCCTTTGTGGCTTTCCACCAGATTTTAAAGTGCATCAGCAGAAATGTGTGTCCTTTCAGCCAAAACAGCATTTGTGAGGACAGGTACTGATGTTGCATGAGAACTCCAGGCTTACAATTGGGATTCGAATTCATCTCAAAGGTGTTAAGTAGAGTTTAGGGCAGGACTGTGTGCTGACCACTTGAGTCCCTCCATTCCAAATTTGTCAGAATATTTCATAATGGACCTGGCTTTGAGCAGGCAGGCATAGTCATGCTAGAAGAGAAAAGGGCCTTCCCCAGACTATTGCCATAAAGTTGGAAACACACAATTGTCTAAAATGTCTTTGTGTTACTGTTCCCTTCACTGAAACCAAGGGGCCTAGCCCAAACATTGAACAACAGCCATGGTCCATTATTACACCTCCACCAAACTTTACAGTTTGCACTGTGCAGTCATTATAACAGTCTTCTGGCATTCACTAAACCTATATTCTTCCATCAGACTTTGTATAAGTGTCACTAGTGAAACGTGATTCATTACTCAACAGAAAATGCTCTCACTGCTCCGGAGTACAAAGGTGACATGCTTTACACTACTCCAGCCAACACTAGGCATTGCACATGGTGATCTTAGGCTTGTGCGCAGCTGCTTGGTCATGGAAACCCTTTTCATGATGCTCCCGCATCACAGTTATTGTGTTGATGTTGCTTCCAATTTATTGAGGGAACTAATAATACCCAAAGTTAGGGAGTATCTGAAAAAATAAACTTCAACCCAAAATATACAAATGTTTTAAACCTAGACACTCCAACTTTGCCCCCTATTACTAGATATTCAGAGAACCGATTACACCTCTCCAAGTTTATAAGGTATGGGAAACCCAAATAGTAACAAACAATGTCTTACTCCCACTGTTCAGGTACATTAATCCCAGAGCTGTGGCTGTGCAATAATTCCAAGACACAGATGTTACAAAAAAATAGATTTTAATTGTTAACAAATCCTAAAAAGGCATTCATAGGAATACACATGCTAAAACACTTGAGATCTGATCGCATCCCAACCATCCACAGTAACAAAGGGGATATCAAAGTCATGCAATACAGTTAAGTGCAGTTACCATCCTCTGAAAGAGCAGGGGAACATAAAGAGAAAATGAAAAAAAAGTCACTTGGAGCACCGTCCTGAGCAATCACTCTCACAGGCCGTGGACAAATGCCACACACCCAGACCCCATTATTTGTACTTCGTGATGTTGACGTCGAACGGGACACTGTTGCACTGCCACCTTTGTCAGCCTCTCTCTTTACAGCATTCACTCTGTGGCTCACACCAGAAAAACAAGGAAGGGGATTCAATAGCCACCGGCCGAGATGGTAATTTAATCTTCTTCTTTCTTTCTCCCGTGTTTCTCTTACACAACTGCTTCTATTAAAAACTTATAGACCCTCCCCCAGCTCATACCTTATTGGTCCAGGGTTCACACCCTTCTATCTTCAAATGGTGAGTCAAACAGTCACTCAGCATTTGTGTGTAGATGTGCATTTCGACACTTGGCGGTCCCGCACTGTGAGTGTGTGTGTTCTACCAGTTCATGGCGGTGCTCTTGTTGCTCCTTGACACTTCTAAATCATGGTAATAGCACTTACAGTTGGTCAGGGCAGATCCAGCATACTTTTGGCAAAGATAGCACTCAATGAGAGTGCCATGTTAAAAAAGTCACTGAACTGTTGAGTACGACTCATTCTACTGCCAGTGTTTGTTAATGGAGATTCCATGGCTATGTGCTTGATTTTATGCACCTTGTTAACAATGGATATGACTGAAACATCTGAACTCAATAATTTGTAGGGCTGCCCATATCCTTTTTGGCCATATAGTACAGATATATTAATGCAAGCTCTTAAAGTCAAAACTCTTCTACAGTACAGAACATAAAGTACATTTTGGAAATGCCTGCTTAAAAACTGTTATCTGGCCTGCATCTGAACTGGAACACAACTTCAGCTGATCAATAGCCAATCCTATTCTGTTCAGAGAACTTTCAAACTGATTAGGACACAGCTATAGCAGCAGTTAAAACTGATTTTGCTCCCATAAAAGTATTAATTGTAAAATCATTCCAGAGACAAATGGGAGTGACCAAGATTAAGCCTCTCAAGACTCCTAGACCATACATGTAGAACAACTATGGTCTGCCTGAATCTTTTATGCATAGTTCAAAATATGATGTCTTTGTCAGGTGAATTGATTACGAGACCCATTTCCCTCCACAATTAATCAACAGAAACCTGGAGGATTGATGTTCCCTGACCGAGCTGCTCTGTATGTCGTTGCCATTGAAGACAGACAGTACAAGGACTTCAAAATTCATTGTAAGATTATTATTATTGTTTCTATTATTGTTATTATTATTTGTCTGCATTGAAACTTTTTTGAATTGTGTAAAAATGAAATTAGTATGCTCAAGGTATTTATAGAATTTTTTTTTTTTAATTGTAATTATCTGTGCAATTGTTCAAATATAATATGATATAATATCAAGTCAAGTTGGGGAGCATGCACTGGTACAGTGCATTGCCGCACCCACTAGACGACGAAACAACTCTGGATCCTGGTTGGCAACCCCCCACGCAGACACGCGGTCCAGTCCCACCCTCCGGAAATGACCTGCCGCAGCCAGGTATTACGTGGGCAACCCCTTGGCCTGGTCCAGCCATTCAGGTCCCCAACAATAAGGATCTTACGAGCTGGATCACCCTCGGGGAAACATGCCACATGGCCACAGTGCCGTAACTGAGACTTCCTCACAATGCAGGTAATGTGCTTCATTCAGGACTGCATGAGCAATTGCTCATTCGACACAAAGTCAAACCAACGGTACTCAAGGATTTTCCGGAAAGACATAGTACCAAAGGAGTCCAGTCTTCATCTCAGGTCACTGGATAGCATCCATGTCTCGCAACCATATAGTAAGACAGGAAGCACCAAGTTCTAAACACTTGGACCTTCGTTCTTTTGCATAGATATCAGGAGCACCACACACCCCTTTCCAGTGACCTCATGAACCCCCCATGCTCTCCCAATCTGTCTACTGACTTCATAGGAAGAGTCACCAGAGACATGAATCATTGTCATTATTGTCACATGTACAGAGAACTGTGAAATTTTTATTTGCATGTGCTAATCAACATGCAACATATCAGCACTTTCCAGCACCATGATTAGTGAGTAGAGCTACCATTGGGGAAATTCTCTTAAATAACAGCTGATATAACCGTTGCACTATTTCCAAGTTGGACTTTTACTACAACAAAACTGAGGGAGCTCAAGTCATGAGCACAGCTCAGTTCATTATGAGACTGATGAGACTGACAAAATATCAGAGAGCTGTTGCTAATGATATTTTACATAACACAGTTAAGAAATACAGTACATTAGTTTCCACCTATCAGCATATAGGTAAATGGTATTATCCATGACACACCTTATATCTTTGTATATCTGAAGTTTGCAAAATAAACTGAATAAATGTCTTTTGCAAATATCTTATCATTAAAGAGGAGCGTCTTATATATACTGTTGCCTTCATGGTAAATATACTGAAAAAGATAGGTACAGAAAGTCTTAGTTGCACAGGACAGGCATTTTCAAAACCCCTCATAAATTCAAACAGAACATTTTCCCTAACATTGCCATACCTCAAAATGTCTGCCTTATATAGCTAAAAATCCCAGTGTATATTACTTTAAGAATTTAACCTTTGAGTATGCCTATTATGCATCATTCCCATGCAAATAGTATGGCTGAAAATTAAAATCAGATTGGCTATGAGTGGCTTAACACACTTAATGTTGTAGCACAGATGTTATTTGTATTTTTCAAGATGTTTGTTTTGCACATCAAGTTTAATAGTATCAGGGAGTGAGTTTAGTCTATCCATAATGTAGCATACTGTTAATCTAACATACTGTTTACCAGTTTCATATCTTTTTCTTTTCACACTGAAAATGTTTAAATAGAGAAGCACAACCTTTTTTGGTATTCATGGTGCTATGGATATCTTTCCAGTAAACCTTACATGCTGATTTGCAGTCTTTGCAGGTGTTATTTCATTGCTTGGTTGTAATCACTATATGTTTATTACAGTTGCTTAAGTGTTGGTTTAATTATTCTGAACAATTCAATGTTATGTAGCAGTTTTCATTGGCTATTTCAGTTTCCTCTCACAATACAAAGACTTGTATTTAAGATTAATTTTTAAAAATGGGTTCTGTGATGTAATCTACCTTTTCTGGTTTCTGAAACATAAGATCTGCTGCTTATAGAAAGTGACCTGGAGTTTGATTTGTGCTCTTCAGAACCCAGAAACCTTTCCCAGAGTCAGGTATTTCAGTGGTGGAATTTAAATTTTGAAACTCATAGAGCCATGAAACAAAATCAAGATAGTTAAGACAAGGTTTTGTATGAGGTTTGAAAATGTAATATTTTTTTATAGAACTTACCAGAAACACAGAAATGTTAAGCATTGGCTTATAATTAATCAACTGTTTATCAACGGTAACTATGATTTCTGAAAGCCTCAAAACCTAAGCAGTATAGGCTGCTAATGTGCCTCCTAAATAAGAGAAAGGCAGTCACAGAGAATACGTTTTGCTTAGCAGTTTGACAGTACAGTGAAACTAAACATGCCAGAAGCAACCCACACAAACAGTTACTCAGAACCAGATGTTGAAAGGGATGCAAAACATCAGGGACATGTAGATCTCTTACAGGGAACTAAAAGCATTCCTCCATGTTTTGATGTTTCAAGAGAATAAAATAATGAACACAGTCTTGCACATGACAAAGGAATTTTGTAGACTTAGCATTCAAGTTTGTCATCTCTGGAGGATGCACAGAAGAATAATGGGAACTTGTAAATTTCTATTAACATTTCCTAATATTAATTTTAACTAAATGCAGTTTATTCTTATTTGGCAGGACCCCAGTATTAACACAGATTTACATCTGCAACAATGTAAGAAGAAAGGACAAAGCTGTGCTACATTTATATAAATAGGCACAGTTTTTTTTTATTTGATTTGATAGACATTTTTAATCCCCAAGGGGAAATTGTCTTTTCGTAAGATCTTTTGGAGTCAGAGAACAGGGTCAGCCATTGTAAAGCCCCCAGAGCAATTGTCAGGTTAAGGGCCTTGCTCAAGGGCTTAATGGAGTAGGATTCTTTTTAGCAGTTATGAGATTTGAACCAGCAGCCTTCCAGATACCAACACAGATCCTTAGCCACAGTATTTATTTAAACATGATGACTGACGCTGCTTAAGTCAGTGGTTTCAGAGTAAGGAATTTAAGAAACATTAATCTATTAAATGAAATATACTACAGGAGTGCAGAGCAATCACACTAATCAATTTATGGCTACCACTAAACAGACTTTTGACAAAAGAAGGAATCCTGCTTAGAATGTAAGGAAAATGGGGTTTTAAAGCTGAAAATACATTCCAAGGATGAGATATAGAAATGTTCCTAGGAGTTCTCCTGGAAGGCTGCCAGTGGAACAAAATGGCTGCAGTCATTTAGGAATAAAGGCAAATACAGGTAGCACTATAAATAGAGTTCAATGCCCTGATTAAAGTTACTGTTTACAGTACATTCAGGACATTTTCCCAAAAATAAATGTATCCAATTCATTAAAGTGTTTGAACAATGAAGAATAAACTAATGGTCTGGTACCTTGAGCCTTATACATGCAATTTTCTAAATAAAGCAGCACATGTGCTAAAGTATTTCTCAGAAGAATAATTGACTCTAATTCAAATTATTAAGAAATTGAATCTGCCAGCCATGTTAAAGGTGAAATAAAAAGAGATTATTTTTTTAACTGACCAGGATTCAGTTGCTTGGCCTTTCACATCAACAATCAAATTTTATTGTCTGAAAACACTAAAAGATTGATGGTTGGACTCTCCTCCTCAAATATCAACAAATGGATAAAATTCCGCTACCCACGTGATATTCTCACTTTTCCGAGGAAACTGAGTAGAAAGCAGAAGAATGACTGTTGAAGTTTTTGAGAATCTTTGAGATAATTCTGCTCCAGCAGCATCTTTAGAAGTGTCCATGTCAACCTCAAGAGACAGAGAAGGATCACAATGAATCAATAACAGAGCAAAATTAAACTGCTCCTCCAAAGTATTATATTTCATACTCTGCTAGATGTCCACTGCTATTATGCAGCTAATTTCTTAATGAAGGCCATAACAACATTCATTTTTCAAATCACCTACACATATTAACATATTACTGATGATGATTCTTGTCAGTTGCCTTTTGGTGAGATTTTATAACCCAAAATAACTGTAAATAACATGAAACTCACAATTTTTAAAACCGATGCCTTATGTGTTCTTGCTTGATGCTTGGAAAGAATCAGCACAAATTCCCAGAAGATCCAAAAAAATAAAAGTCACTGATAATTACTATTAAATAATGAGGCCATTCATGAATTTAAATGGCAAACTCTGCCTCCAGTAATACCTAATAGCCATATGAAACACTGTTTTCTGTCCATTTCAATAAATAAATACAATTAATTATGTATGTGCTTTTCCGTATCTTAAGGAAGAAAACAGATGGTTTTACTTGATCCAAAATAAGAGAAAAAGTGAGAATGAATAATGGTCCCATGTGGGATTTTATTTAGTGTCCTGTAATTATTTCATAACAGAAAGAACTATCTCTTTAGTATACCTAAAATAAAACAGGGCCAACACAAAATGATAATGATCTAATGATTTAAGTTTTTCTTAAAAAAATCCATAATGTTTCTGTGGTGGAAATTGCTCTGTAATCAAAGGATAGTAAAGATCATCCTTATTAATGAGTTCAAAATAAATGTCCTTTATTAAAACCAGCCTGAGGGGGCCTGTCATATGTGCCAGTCAGTTCAGTATGACAAGACTAAAGAATATAATAAATTAAGTATCTTAAATAAGCTACACTCATTTGCAAAACACACTGAAGAAACATATTATTTTGTACCAATCAGCATACAGATAAATGGTATAATATTTAGCACCGGTATATTTTTCTATATTTAAAGGTCCCAAAATAATTAAATAGATTAGAAGTCTGTGACACATATCTGTACATAAGTAGGACTTCTTACATATAATACCACAGTTAAAAGTTAATTAGTTATATGATCTCATCTCTATTAGTAATGTGCTGTGTACAAATGTTACAGAATGTCTTAGTTAAACTGAGAGGCACAGTCAGAAGCACAAATTACTGTATGTCATATTGAGAAAACTGCACAGAAGTACTGCAGTTATACTAAATTTATGGAGTACTGTGTTAATACAGCAAAAAAAAACACATTCTTTTGATAGGGAAAGGAAAAAAAGACATGGAATAGTAACTCATCGTAAAGTATTTCTACAGGACTGGCAAATCAAATAGGCAAATTTCTAAAAGCGTGTCTTGATAATTTGGTTTGAGATTTTGTAATGTTACCACTGCCAGCACTGCGAATTGGGCAGAATTCACCTAACTGGCAATAGAAGCTATATTTGTATCTGAATTTTGTATTTTATTTGGTAATAAATCATTGTATGAATTGGTGGTTTGTTTTATTCAAAGAAAACTACAACACATTTTTTGCATAGAAAAGAACAGTCTTGCCCAGATTTGGAGAAATTAATAATAATAATAATTCTTTGCATTTATATAGCGCTTTTCTCACTACTCAACGCGCTCAGCAATTGCAGGTTAAGGGCCTTGCTCAAGGGCCCAATAGAGCAGAGTCCCTTTTGGCATTTATGGGATTCGAACTGGCAACCTTCTGCCAGTGCAGATCCCTAGCCTCAGAGCCACCACCACCACCACCTAATTATACATAGGTACTGTACATACCTACTGTAGTTATACTTCAGTTAATTGTGAAAAAAAGTCAAGCCAGTTGTTGTATGGGAACTTTACATTGCATTTGAATTCCTAAAACTTAACTGTCAGTTATGGCCTCATTCCGAATCTGAACATGAAATAACTTGTTTCAAGGGTGAACCTTTTAAACACTGACTGCCACCCAAAACCTTATGCCAATATAAGCTACACAAAGAAGATGAGCAAATGATTTGTCTGTGCTCTTTGCTGAGGTGAATTAATTTAAATTGTAATAAAACACATAGCAGAGGTATTTATCTAGGGGTTTGTGGACCAGCATGGAGCATCTGACGAGTAATGTGCTCCATGAAACACCAAATTCTGTGCTGTTGCTTAATGGCACTGAACCCACCTCCTAATAAAAATGGTATTATAAAACAAAAAACTCCAAATATTATTACTGGGTTGATGTCTTTATCCAAGGTGACTAGATACAATTGGCTGAAGTGACTTGCTCAGGCTCACACAGTACCAGGAATTGAACCCACAGCTTCAGGGTTTACAGTCCAAAGCCTAAACCACTATGTCACACTTCCTGACCAAATCTGAACATGTTTTTTGTAAGCCCATACGTGACATGAAGACTACTCTGAGAATGAGAAAACAATTCACAATTAACCATCACCACTCTTTTGCTTGAGAAATTTCAAAGGCAGTCAGTTTCATCCAGAGTTAGTAAAACAAACACTGACTAGCCCTAGCATATCGACATATAATATAGTGACAGCAGAAGCTGTAATTTTCATAAAGGAGATTGAGGAGCTTTTAGGAAAAATGTGCTCTTAAATTTGTATCACAAAAAAGTAATTTCGAAACAGAATAGTAAATTATGCCCTGTGACATCTAATTTTAAGCAAATTAATGCAACCTGATTTGAGCTGCTGAATTATTTTACATTGTCTAAAAAAAAAAAAAGTCGGCTCTATCATCAGAGTGAACTGTGCCTAATGGCATGAAAAATGCAGGCAGTTGGGTATTTTTAATAAAGTGGTGTGAAAGTTAATGAATTGTCAATCTGTTTGTTTGCAGGGTGGGAAAATGTGTATGGCTTTGACATGACCTGCATCAGAAACGTTGCCATGAAGGAGCCCCTGGTGGATATTGTGGACCCAAAGCAAGTGGTGACAAACTCCTGTTTAATAAAGGTCAGTGGAGCGATTAGCGTGGGACACACACACACCGTGAAAACTGGCAAAAGGAGTGGAGCTGTCAGTTCTTACTATGAAATGTCAGTGTAACATCAGCTATCTGTTTCAAATAGTTTTAAATGTACATTTTTGTTTCTGAAACTTTCATTGGCTTAATTTTTTTGCTACTATTGTTTATAAAAATAATTTTAATTTCATTATTTCAAAACATACCACTGTTTAGTGATTCTTCATAAATGTCAATGACTTGGTTGTGCAAAACTGAAAATTAGGGCAAGTACATAATACATTAAAAGCAGTTTTTCTTTTATGCTCAGTTTGGTTTTCAAAATCATGTCACAAACCTGCTACTTTTGGAGTACGCAAATAACCTACCATTAAATAGGAGTTGGACAGTACAGTATAAAATCCATCAATATTCTGTATGATCAGCCGGGGGGACAGGAGAGGACACTAAGAATGGCAGGTCTAGGCGAATTGTTTGTATTAAAGACCCCATCCAGATGGCACAATAATCTCACTGACATGCTTAACTATGATTTGTGTTTCATATAAACTGTTACAAATATGTTCTTAGGATGACTAGCTTAACTGCTGCAGTTAAGACAGATACTGTATGACATACTCAGTGTTGTTACTAGTGTCCTGACGACCGAGAAGTGATTTGAATATAAGTTAAGTCCAATGAAGATAGCCAGTGTGGAATGCAAATAAGGGAGAGGAAAACCAAAGAAAAGCTGGGGTGCCAGCCGGGTCACCCCATTTACTTCCAGTGTCCAAAGTAAAAAACAAGCAGTGGAGCAACAGAAAACGGGTGCAATATCTGTCTCATAAGTCTCAGCGGGGTGCTCCTTCGTGCACAATGTAGTTCCTCTGACTGAGGCGCCATCTTCCGGGAGCCCTCAGAATTATGTCATCCCGACCAGAAGAGGTGTGGCTTAGTTGAGTGGGAGGTGTGGCTGAGGTGCCCTCCTTGGGTGGATTCTTGGAGCTATGGTGGAGAAAAGAGATGGGATTGTTAGTGTTTGTGCCCCCTTTTTGCCCCAGTGGGTTGCTGCATACCTTATCTGAGCCTGGAAGGTGATCTCCAGACACCCGTGCAAGACACCAGATAAACTGTACATCTCATTATACATTCTGCTGGATTTGGAGAAGGTCTTTTGTTAAATAAAAATGGTAAGTGAAAAAGTAATGCTTTTATTATTTTTACCATTTCCATTTTGGGAAATGTTTAGTGTTATTTTGTGTTATTTCTGATTTGTTCTGCCATTTGTTAATTTTAAATATTATTTGTTTTATTGTTTTCGTATTTTGGGCATTGCGACAATGATGTCACATGGTTTTGATGTTGTACTGTGAGGTACACAGGCTCATTGGTAAGTGTGGGCACACATTTGCTGGCGTGCAGTGTTGGGGGATAACATGTTCAAAAACAGCATGTGTTATGTCAGTGGTTCTCAAACTGTGGGGCAGGTCCCCCTAGGAGGGTGCGAAGTAACAAAAAGGGGGGCACGAAGATGTGAAAAAAAGAAAACAAGAATCGAAAATATGAAAAATACATCTATTGAAACCAAAACAAATTAACTTAAACTATATTCTGATACTAGAAAATAAATATAGAGTTAGATAAATGTCGATAAAAGTTAAGTAGGTATAATAAAATATGCATCTATGATATATCATTAATTAAAAAAGAACAAATTGGTATTGGTGGGCTCCTTTCAAAAAAATGTTAGGGGGGCACGATTAAAACTGTTATGAAAACTCGGGTTGCACATACTTAAAGGTTGAGAAATGCTGTGTTACGTAGTCCAATTATTTTTTAAAATAACGAGTAACCTAATACAGTGATACCATGGAATCCGAAATTAATCCGTTCCAGAACCCCGTTCGAGTTCCAAGACAATTTTTCCCCTTTAAAATAATAGAAACTGGGTTAATCCGTTCCTGGGTCCCATGAATTCAAATTTTGAAAATGATTTTAACAGTAAATACACTGGATTTTAAGGTAAAATATTAACAAATAATAATAATATTTGAATAAAAATGTAAATTAATAAAATTAAAAATATAAAAACCTGTATTTACCTTAAAAAGTGATAAGATCTTTTTTAACTTCAATTGTAGCTCTAACAGCTTTCCTCTTAGGGCTTATTTATACTTCACGCTCAGAACGCGTACGCGCCCGCATCATAGCTGCCACACGTTCTCAGTGTTCATTTGATGCATCCTCTGAGCAGGTCCTCAGAAATTAACGTGATGCATGTGTGAGTTGCAGTACCAGCAAAAAGTCGGGGGGCGCAGTGTGCTAAAAGTTGGAATGTGACGTCAGAGTCTCTGTTTACTATCTACATGTGACAGAAAGCCGCTTTGCGGATCCTACGATATCGGTGTGCGCGCTTCGATGTTTGATGCATGGTTCGATGTGGTGAAGCAAAATGCCGACATACAGATGTATTCGTGGTGCTTTTATATTCAAGCGTTGCATATTCCCAATTGTAATGACACGATACATTTTAAAAGTCTCACATACCGTCTTCTGTGCCGTCTTTTTTACTAGGGCTTTCTCTGCTCCTGACAGCAGTAGCAAACTCCAATACATCGCCACACTGAGCACATTAAATGTATGATGTTCCAACTCTCTGCACATTTAGAATCCTTAATTTATACTTGATATCACTTTCATGATGAAAAGCATTAAAGTATGTATATTACATTTTACAGATAAATCGGTAATTTAATTTAAATAATGAATACTGTTAATAATTACACACATGGGGGTGATACAGTGGCAGAGCATTAGTGCTGCTGTTTTGCAGGGAGTCACGTCGCTGATATTCCCTGCCTGAAGTTTACACGTTTTCCTGCTGGGTTTCATCAGTGTGCTCCAGTTTCCTTCCAAAGATATGCAGATTTGGGGATTTGGTGCCGCTAAAATGACGCTAATGTATGTGTGTGCTTGTACTTCACCTTGCGATGAGCTGAGGCCTCATCCAGGGATTGTTTCTCACTCGTGCCCAATGCTTGCTGGAATGGACACATCCCTGGATTGATGGATTTAATCATTAAACATCCTTTTCAGAGATATTGCGGTAAGGTGTCATCGGAATTTAATGGGTGTTCTAGGCAATTCACAACACTGAGAAGCCGAACATGTTCTCACCGTGATATTATCTCGCACTGCCACCTGGCGGATTCCTCCAGATTTACCTAAAGTACCTGCGCAAGTATAAACACTACAATGCTTGCGTAGCTGCAGCATGCGTCGCATCGCGTGAAGTATAAACCCGGCCTTACTCTTATTTTCCTCAGTACACTTTTTAGGACCCATGGTGAATACACTAAGTTGTTATTATATAAAAAAATAACACAAAACAGGCACAAAAGCATAAAATTAGCAGTGAAAACAGCAGTGAAAATAGCAGTGAAAATCACACGAGATGTTTTCACTACAGCTTCCGACAACAAACTGAACGACAAAAAGTATGCGTGGCCCGAGCGCTGGTGAAACATTAGCACAAAAACACACGAACAACTGGGTGTTCGGATTCCAAAGCAGCTTTTGGATTCTGGGGCAAAATTTCCTCAAATTTTCCGTTCAGATTCCAAGTTGTTCGAGTTCTGGGGTGTTCGGATTCCGGGGGCAATACTGTATAATACTTACTTTACAGAAGTAAAAACACTTGCGTTACAAAACAAACAGATATTTATTTACAGTGGTACTACGGCAGCTCATTCACGCCACTCCAAAAACAAAAAAATTATTGCATTATTTCACTGACATATTGATTTTCCTTGCAAAGATGTTGCTGATGTCCATGTAACACTGTGCACGAGTGCACTCCATCCATCTGGTGGCAGCTAACTACAGAAAGGTAAATTAAAGGGATAAATCTAATCGGCCCAGTTTGGGGTCACAGGGTGCCAGGGAACATCACAGCAGCACTGGGTGTAAGGCTAGATAAAGCAAACATGGCAGATGGTCTGCTGGTCCTTTGCTGGGCTCAATCACACAACCAAGCAGAAAAGAGGGAGCAGTGCTTAATCCAGTAATAGAAAACTATGAATAAAGTGTCAATTTAGTTTTTATTTGAGCTGTTTGCTATAATAACTTGAAAAGAAGGTGATCTGGTGGGGCAGTGGCTAACGTTCATACCAAGAATCTTCAGGGGCTCACACTGGGGATGGTTAAAAAGAAGATGCACGTTATTTACTTCACTCCACATGCAGGACGAAAAATATGTATAAAACACAAGAAAATGATCCAAATTTTTTGTGTTTCTGGTCAGTTTCATGAATGTTCATGGGCTTTGGATTTAATAACAACCAAAGGTCTGTGAAATGTGCAGCTTTTCATACAAAAAAAGAAAAAGTAACACAAAAGTAACACACTGTTCGTAATGCATTACATTTTATAATAAGTACCTATATAACATATTTAGTTGTTTTTTGTAAGTAATGATTAGCATACAGTAACTAAGTTACTTTTAAAGGTAACAGTCCCCAACACTACAGGTGTGTGATGTCAGGTGCCATGTCATGCAGGGATGAGAGCTGCTCATGTTAAGCAGCTGAACTTTAAGTGGGAAAGAATTTTTGAGAAAGTAAAGTGCAAAAAAAAAAACCCACTACTGCTCACTTTTGTCTGTTTTCTTGCCTTACCCTCATATTCTACAGGTAGATGCCAAATTTACTTTTAGTTTAGTTTACATTTATTGTACATAAAGGAAAATTTGCTTTGATCCAATCAGCAACATAAAACGCACCCTCCTACATATACACATGCATAAGATAAAAATGAGTGACGTGTTAATTATTACGTGTTACAAAGTTTTGACACGGTATCTGATTAAAAAGTGATCATTCATACTATGTTGTCAGAAATTGTTTTTCTCTCATCTTTACCAAAGCGTACACAAAGTATTTACATATATACTTCAAAGGAAACAAAAACATTTACCGTTTTTTATTATATGGCCATCGGTAGTTGTCTATTTATGGCTCTGATGTCATTATGATAATAATCCTCTTCTTGGGCCCCAGTATGATATCGATTTTCTTATTCGGGTCCTGAGATTAAAAAATTTAAGGACCGATGGTCTAGACATTAAAGTTAGTAACAAGGCTGGTTGCTATGCACTTTTTTTACAGCAAATATAATTTCATAGCATTCTTGTACTATGCTTATAAAACAGACAAGGATTTTTCACTTTTTAAATAAAATGTTTGAATTTTGTACTAACATTGACTTTTCTCAATCCCCACCTGAATCGAAACAATAATTGACTAACTAATTAATTGTAAAGTAGTTGTTAGCTGCAGCCTTAATTGAGTACATCCTGACCATTTGGACCCATATTTCATGTGGTCATGGTTTTTTGGAGCTCATTCTATGCTGCCAGAGTAGACTTTGCTCTTACCAGGCTGGATTAAGTGATTGTGAAAATGGATGGGCCAGCAACAGTTCTTATAACTCATCTCATACTCGCACAGTGCTACGCTTCTGCTGCGATACAAAACTTTGTTCAGAGTTGTATAAAGGACATGAATATCTCTATGTATCCTTTTGTCATGGTAATGTTCCAAAGTACTATTGTAGTTTGCCACTTGGGAAAACCTGAAAAATGCACTGAGCACAAAATGCCACATAATATAATCAAAGAAGTACATCAGTATAAAAAATCAATCAAATAAGCAAATAATAAAGGAACAAAAGTGAAAAACTGTGAAGGTTAAGCCACAAATTTTACATTTGAAGAAATTCAAACAAGACAAACTGAGCAAATAATGTTACGATTAAGACAAAGGCAAAAATATCCAGACTCAAAGAATATTAAACTCCAAGATCCAAAACCAGAATCTGTGATCCAAAACCAGAATCTGTAATCCAAAACAATAGACCACTAAGACAAACAGACCACTAAACAGACCACTAAGCAAACATGAAGGACAAAGGGAACAGAGAGCACAGTCATAACCAACAAATGCCACTGTGAATCTGCAGCGGCAGAAAAACCCTTAAATAGTTCTCAGGTGTCACAGTAAGGCTATTTTAAAGCATCAGTGGCATATAACCCAACAAGGAGTCTCGTCTCTCCTCCATCAAATACAAATAAACCCATAATAATATAATTAAGTCAGGAGAATATGACTAACTGTCTGTCACACAAACACTCAAGAACCACTGGGCTTGAACCTTGATTTTTGATATGCATGACCCAATACTTGGAGGTTTGGGCTACCTCTGCCATATAATTAGCACAAGTGGCATTATGATTATGTGCTATGGCTGACAGGAAAAGAACAGCGGCATGGGCACACAGTATTGCTGACAGGAAAAGAACTGCTGACTGTGAAGCACATTGCATAGGGCAGCTGATCATTTTTATTGCAAACAGAAGTCATACATTCCAAGCACAAAAAACAGTCCTACACACCATTACAGCACAAAAAAGGCAGTGGTATCCTTGGGCAGAGTGACCTGGGGTACGGTGTTTCGTAAGAAGTGCATGAACCACCTTTCTTCGAACACAGCAGATCCGAGTGTTCACTAGCGTTATTAAATTAATGAAAAGAAAATGGATGAACAATTATAAAGCAATTACCAGAGACATGGTTAAGGGTGAACATCATAATAAAAATAGAGAAAATACAATACAAAAGAAAAGACAAACAAAACATCAGGGCGAGACCCGCAGCAGACCATGACATGTCCGTAGGACAAGGGGGTACTCATTGATGAAGATTATGAATTCTATCTAAATAGCACCTTTTCAATTCTTTTGCAAAAACAGTAATTTTACAGTCTAATTGTTACAGTACAGTCATCTTTTCATTCCTTGATCAAGTTTGTTTTCATTTAATGTAATCTTGTTGTTTTTTAAATGTTTTATAAATTGATATGAATGTTAGTTTTGATTTATTGTCAGTGTGTATTTTCTTAATAAATATTTTGTTTAAGTAATTGTTCTGTTTTATTATTGCTATGGTTAGCCAAGGTTGTAGCCCTGGATCAAGTTTATTCTTTGCTTATTTCATTTTATTTTCTATTTCTTTTGTCAGTATGTATGTGGTATTAATTAGTCTTTTGTTGATTTATGTAACACTATTGTGAATATATGCTCTTTAATTTTTTAATTCATAAGTATTGCACTTTATGGGTGGAGACCCAAGAGGCAGGGCCACCTTGATGTCACCACTGAAGGGCCGCCCTCAGCCTTTATACAGGTATTTTGAAGCTGAGAGTGTGCATTATTGGAAGTACTTGTTTCTGTCTTTTTTTTAAATTGTATTTTGAGGCAATTGTTCTTTTCCTTTTTGCTATTGTTGTTCTTTTTTTAGTTATCTTCAGATAAATTGTTGTCTTTCTAAAGACACTTTGTGGCTTTGTTCTTACACACCAGTTTTCATGGAACCCTTCCTTAGAAGTGCACTTTTGTGTAGATTATAGGGACACTGAACAGTTTATTTGGAACTTGGTGAAGTTGTCTCCTCATTGTCAGCCCCAGTGGGCTTCCTTGATGGATTGGGAGGTCAGATTGCTTGAGGTGAGGCCATTTCTAGGCAGGTTGAGAAGGTCCAGCCTGGCTTGTGGAGCTTTCAGGAAGCCTCAAGCACACCTCACCATACCATACACTCAAATTATAACAATTACATGTTTCTTTTTGTACGTCTTCCCCTTTATATGTAGAAGCCTTGGGTGGTGCAACTGATATTGGAGCTGGGGAACCACCCCACCAGCAGTATTTAAGGGCCACTTGCCCAGCTTTGACATTGTTGGTGTTAATGTTTCTTTGATTCTACTTGCCTTTTTTGGATTAGTGTGTCAAAGGATGGATTCTTTGGTTATATGGACATGTTGGCGTCGACTGGAGTACAAATTTTGGGACTGTGGACTTGTTTGTAAGCCTTTGGCTTGCTTCTTGTGGGAAAAACCTGGAATATATTATTTTAGTTTTGTTTTTCAAGTTGCTCCTTTTTAAATAATCTTTACTTATTATTGTTCTTGATTGTTTTACACGTTTTTGTGGGCATCCTCTCTCAGTTTGTGTGTATATTCAGTTTTAAAAGCCTTTGCTTCACTTTTGGGACTGTGCAGGTTAAAAGCCTCTAGAGTGTGGGGACAGGCTGATTAGGAGATATGAAGCCTTTTTGTTCAGATCTGTATAGCAGTACGGTGATGGCTTTTGTTTTTGAGGCTTGCACATTTTTCAGTTTGGTGAGCAGGCAGAGAAAACACCAGTCAGAGGTCACTGAATGAAGAACAAGAACAGCATTGCTGGCTAAGGAGTTTTTACTGGTAACTGCTATATTTAAAAAAAAAATTGCATGTATTTAATCAACAAACCAACAAAGATGGATGGCACAGTGGGCAGAATGGCCATCTTACAGCCCTGTTTTGATTACTGGCTTATGTTCCATTTGTGAAAAATTTGCATATCCCTGCAGAGTTGTCTCAATTGAATCAAGTTTTCCAACTGTTCAAAGAACTGCTTATAGGATGATTAGCTCCCTCCAGCTCTTTGTTTGAAAATGAATGAATGAATTGGTTGTCATTGAATGCATGTGTTTTTTTAAGTATTTATACAGAGGGAAAAGAAAACTCATGGTTGGCAACTGAAGTCAACAATTCTAAAGGCTGGCATTGCAAAAGTAGAGGCAAAATCTGTAGGTGTCATATGTATCATTTTTCTGGCATACCTAAAATAGATTATGGAAATTTGAGGAGAAGACAATCAGGTTATGGAAACACAGTGGTGCAGTGGTTAGCATTACTCCTTCACAACTTAAATTACTGAGCTCAAATTTTAGGATGGTCACTGTAATTGTACAGTTGGCATGTTCTCCATGTGTCTGCTAAGGTCTGTGTTCAGGAATTCTGGTTTCCCTCCAGTATTCCAAAGACATACTGTGTGTCTTAGCATTCAAGTTGTGGTACCTTCTGGCCCCTGACCTTGAACTGCATTAAACAGGTTCAGCAATGGATAGATGGACTCTCAGGCATACAAATATTTCAAACAATTGTTTTGTGAGTCTTGGTGGCCAAGGAATCCAATGCTTAATTACATTTATGTTTCAAAACATTTTTCGCAATGTTTAAAATGAGATGCAATCTCCTGCTGACCCCATTTAGTTTATTTTTTGGACGTGTCATTTTTTAACCTTTCTTTTGATGGTTTGTGTGCTGTTACTGAATTGTACCAAGTAAAGTTAACCAGGACTGTGTAGTGTGTACCATCACCCAGTCAAAGTTATGAAGGTCAGCATTGTGCACTTCTTGGTTGTCCAAGTTTGTGGATACAACAAAGAAAAGGCTCATTAGCGTTTTAGTGAATTTTCCCTACTAATTCTTTTGATAATTGACTATGTACATTGTACATTTTGGATCTGGTTATGTGAAATCCTTTTGGCTTTCAGCTCTGCTTAATTCTTTGAATTATGATTTTGGTTTCACTTGCTGGGCTTGTTTATTACATTATGTGTAGAGTCAAAGGAGGTTATGCAGTTTAGGTTTTGAACTCCAAAAAAGACACAGCAGCACTAGAAAAAGGGCAACTAGGCTGATTCCAGGAATAGGTATAAGTTATGGGGAAAGATTAAAGGACATAGTTGAAAACTTGTTAAGGGTAAATTTTACACAAATGTTAGGACATTTTCTTCATACAGAGAAGTATAGACACATGGAATAAATTATGAGTAGTATGTTGGACAGAAGGAGTTTGTCGACATTCAAAACTTATAAAGCATACTGTATTGTTTTGTTAGGCTGAATGGCCTGTTCTCATCAAAATCTTTTCTGATGTTCCAATTATTGTCTTCCTGATAACAACGTTTGCCTGTGTTACCACTAGGGATTGCCTTGGTGCCCAGGTTTCAGACTCAACTCACTCACAGTCATATCCAAGATCTGTTAAACAAACATTTAATGACAACAATACCTTTTCCATGATTCCAATCAGCAATACAACACACACTAGTTTATTCATCTCCTTCCATCCTCAACAAGCATCGTCTCACTCCCTCCCAACTTTGGCTCACCTTTCAAGAGTGAGACAGCTTCTTTTGTGCCAGACCCGGTGTTACATAAAAGAAGCACTTCTGGGTCAAATAGAAGTCCTCTAAAACATGAAGAGTTACTCTTAATAGTTCCCCCTGGCAGCATAGAAGGACCATGACTGGGTTGCCCTTCAAAATTCCCAGGCCACCCCTTGGGTGTCCATACCAAAGCAAAGAAACACTGCCCCCTTTTATACTGGGGAACAAATTGTCCATCCATCATTTGTTTGTCCCAGCTGGGATAGGAATCTACCAGCCATCTGGCCGGGTTATACCTCCTTTACTGTAGTCCTTCCATTATGGCCTCCTAGGCTGGGTAACTATCCATCTTCCATCCCCATCGGGATGCCTATCCATCCAGGACAGCACTTACATAACCCCTCTCCAGCTGAGCCTAATAGGGTGCAGTGGCCAGTCCCATGAGGGGTAAAGTCCATTCTCCAGATGTCAATGACAGCCATGGATTACCCCTTGTCCTAGTACATGTAGCTGAACAGTCAGTACCACCAGAAAACTGTTGATAATTACGGGGAATATCAGAACCTAGAGCTAACCCGGACCACCGTAAAGGACATTGTCTCCAATAATGACCTAAACCTTGTACCTCACATTCACTTTTGGGCACTTCCAGGGTTTCTTTCTAAAACAAAGGGCAAAGTCCAACCCTTCTTCTCTCCCCCGGAGTTCTGTTCTTGCCTCTGTGAACTTCTTGCCTTGAGGACCTATTGTAAACAAAGTTACAGGAACCGAAGACTTTCAGTCAGGAGACCTTTTCTGATCATTTTTACCCTTGATGGGTGAGCTTGACAGTTTAGCCAGACTCCCCATTTTCCTTTTAGACAACTCGATGTTTAGGAACTCTACATGAAATATGCAACGGCCCTTTTTCACTGATCTTGTTGTTGTGGCAAGAGGAGACTGTATTACCGAGGTACTGGGTAACACATGTTGCTTTTAATCTAGTTTCTCACCATTTGAGATGCTTGTTTCTTGACTTATCCTCCATCTTATAGGAATCAGAGTGACCTGGACACTGGCATAAATAGACAAGCCATTTTCACTCTTGGTTCCTTTCCCTATAGCCAATCTACCCTCTTCAAACTGAATTTTAACTGCTCAAACCAGAGGTTTAAATTTCAGGCTATTAACTTGAACACTTTTATTTAGATTTCAGGCTATTAACTTGAACACTTTTTATCAGCTATAGGAAATGTAGTTACTTGGTACAAATCACTTGAGTCTGGGACCCTTTCACTCAGCATTCCACTTTTTTTACCCATTGTGACTTCCAGAGTCTGTATAATCGTGTCTACTGTGTTAGGTACAAAATGGGATAAACCTTCAACTGACCCAAATTTTGAAACAAGTGCTACTTAGTTCCCTTCACTTACTTCTGGGATCACTTCACACTGGCTTCTTTATGCTGTATTATACCGGCATCACTTACCAGTATAGTCGAATCAACAGCAGGTGGCAACCCAATCTCCAGACATCTCAAATATTCATTGACTGCTTTTATATGTTCTTGTCAAAGATGAGACAAACGAGTCACAAAAAGATTTGGGGCAGCCACCCGTATAATTATTTCTGTCTGCAAAAATTTAAATTGAGAATACATTTGTGCACAGAGTCAGTCAGTCATTGTCCAACCCACTATATCCTAACACAGGGTCACGGGGGTCTGCTGGAGCCAATTCCAGCTGACATAGGGCGCAAGGCAGGAACAAATCCCGGGCAGATTCAAGTCCAAAACAGAACTGTCTTGATAAGGCAAAAATGGTGGTTTTAAAGCAGAGACTAGGAAGTGACATCATAAGGCCCAGAGCCAGAAGTGGTGTCATCATGGCCGGAACCGGACGTGGCGTCATTAGGGTTGGCACCAGAAGTGACGTCATTACTTCCAGAACCAAAGGTGACGCCATCGAGACCAGGAGGAATTTCCCGTTATCGGTCTGCAGTGGAAAGAGAGAAAAGGTCAGTATACTTCACCACCCCATGGTCTGGCGTGGAATTACCCTTATTTTGGCCCTTTAGCTGCCTCTCATGTGCACATGAGTGACATGCTCTTGCTGTCTTATCAGTTTCTTGGAGCAAGGTGTGTAGTTTGTCCAGAATCAGCAGAATTGTCCACACTGGTTAGAAAGTTTGTTTAATTCAGAGAAGTTGATCAGTCCTTTGGGTTGCTCCATCTGTGGTCCAATACAACATCACTTCTTTTCATTTAATTGTTGAGAGCCGAGAGACAAGCATTCTTCTTGCACATGCTCGACTACTTCGAATGAGGCATGCTGGGAGGCATAGCTCAGGGGATCTTTAACTCAACCAATCTGTCCTGTCTTTTCTTGATGGCTTCCAGACGTATTTCCTGAAACCTACTCTTTTCCTCAGAATGAAAAGAAGAGTCACTCACTACAGTCTTTTCCTGTTGCAGTTTTCTTGGTGTTGTATCTGGAACCTGGAGTGCTGTAGTGCCGTTGCCACTTTAATTTTCCCAGGGCTATCTGGAATCTAGCACATGGTCTTCCTTCATGAATAGTGGAACGAGGTTCTCACAACTAGATTGATTTGACCGCCCACTTGCCCCATCTTGTCTGGAGCCATCATATGGTATGATATCAGACTGTGATCTGGCTCTTCACTGGCTATAAGGCATGAGTATGATAGACAATAAGTATAACCCCAAGACATGTTTAAATCCTCCTCGGAGCATACCTCAGTTTTATGTTTGTCTCCCAATATATAATTCTTATGGTAACTTCACACTTCTTGGCATGAACAGTCCACAGTAGATCGCCTCACAGTCCCTCCATCTTTTCTGGCTTTTACAGTAGGTAGTGACTATGAACGTTTCGGAAATATTTTGGGATGGTTGTGTTTGAGGGTTTGGTCACAACAAATTTGTATAAAAGGTCCCTGCCAAACTAACAGACAGGAAATCCTGCCAACTATGCCAGATGTGACCACAAGCAGTGCCTTGGTGCCCAGGCTTCAGACACAACTCATTCACAGACAATTTCAAGATCTGTTAAATAAAGATTTATTGACAACAATACCATTTCCAAGATTCAAATCAACAATCAGGATTATTCCCCACTCCGGCTCACCTTTCAGGAGTGAGACAGCTTCTTTTATTCTGGACCAGGGAGTATTTCCAAGGTTATGGTGTTATACAACAGAAGTCCATCTGGGTCAGATGGAGGTCCTCTAAAACATGTAGAGTTACTCCTAATAGTGCCCTCTGGCGGCACCCAAGGACCCTGACCGGGTTACCCTTCAAAACTACAATTCCCAGGCCACCCTGTGAGTGTCTTTACTGGGGCCAAACCAGAGAAGTGCTGCCCCCTTTTATACTGGAGAACAAACTGTCCATCTATTATTTGTCCCACCTGGGATAGGAATCTACCATCAACCCAGCTGGGTTGCACCTCTTTTCCTGCAGTCCTTCCGTTATGGCCTTCCAACCAAATAAGGATCCATCTTCCACCCCCATTGAGATGCTGGTCCATCTAGCATGGCACTTACATCTGTTAATACACCCATAACCTTTCTTCTGATTTCATTCTTTTTTAAATACCGCTGCTTCCCAGCAGAGTCAGTACATTGTATTTTTTTTAGTATGTTGTCCCTGATTCTGTGTGGCATTTCTCCAAGTACTCCTGCACTTTAAAAGCACATGCATTTAACGTTTATTGTTTTTTCTGTATAAGAGAGTTTGGATGTGCTTGTTTGTGCCTTTTGATGGATTAGCATAACATCAGGGGGGATCTGGTGGGATAATTTTCAATAACTTGCAACAATTTAATGGAAAAAAATAATTTTGAAAACTGGATAGATGAATGTTTCATCTATGAAGTTAAGTTACAACAGCTTCCCGGTCCAAGTTCATACCTCTCTCCATCCCTTATGTGTTCTTATAACTCATTTTAATGTCATCCCCCTTCCAAAAACATGAATTTTACCTTAATGGTCAGCTCTAAATTTGCCCAATAACCTTTTAAATGTATGTGTGTGGGTCCTGCCACTTTCAGGGTTGGTGCCCACTTTATGCAAATGCAATCAGATTAGGTTTAAATTCTCTGCAATTCCCTTGGAAAGCAAATAAACTTAAAAATACAGAATGATTACCTACAAAATCACTAAAGCCATTTAAAGCCTACAAAATCATTAAACCATAAAGCTCCATCAATAATAAAGCCTGTGTAATTCCAATTTACATTTCATGGGGAAACCTTAAATTTCATTGGAAAAATTATTATTTTTAAGAAGCAGGAGAGGCTAAATCATTATATTAAAATTGTATTAAAATGTCAAGAACTTATTTTTTAGAGAACATTTTATGTTACAGCACTTTGTAAATACTTCAAAATCTGTAATAAAACAATTCTAATGCTAAAATAATAAATCAGAGGAGGAAATATAGAAATTCTATAAAGTTCTAACCTGAAATCATAAGTACACCAGTTTTCTGAAACAACAACAACTTCTGAGAGGCAAAATAACTAATTTTTAGTTTACTTTGGTTTAGTATACTTTAAGTTTTTATATCAGTGAGTATAACTAATCAAATGTTAGATTTGAATACAAAATTGGTTTGTCTGATATTTGAAAGCACACCTTTTGAGAAGGATCTAGGAATCATAGTGAACTTGTCTCTGTCTTCATCCAGGCAGTGTTCAGAAACTACTCAAAAAGCTAATAGGATGTCAGGTTATATATCACGAGGGGTGGAGTATAAGTCAAGGGAGGTTACTCTTAAGATTTATAACACACAGTGCGGCCTCACCTGGAGTAAGTCATACAGTTTTGGACTACAAAAAAGACATAGCAGTGCTAGAGAAAGTCCAGAGAAGAGTGACTGGGATGATTCCAAGACTAAGAGGTACAGTATGTGCTATGAGGATAGATTAAATGAGTTGAACCTTCTCAGTTTAACAAATGGAGGTAAAGAGGGGACATCATTGAAGTGTTTGAAATTATAAAAATGAATCAGTAAAACAGACTCAAGTTGTTACTTTAAAATAAATGATGCAGCAAGAACATAGGGATATGGTTTGAAACTTGTTAAAGGTGGATTTTGTACGAATGTTAGAATGTTTTTGCACATGCAAAGAACCATATGGAATAAATTCCCAAGTAGTGTGGGTAGAAGAATATGATGGACAAGCTTGTTGGGCTGAATGGCCTTTCCTCATCATAATTTTCTAATGTTCTTATGTTCTAAAAATATCTACATATGTTAAACTTTTGAGATCTTCCTTATCCAAAAATGATTTTTTGAAAAAGCTATCCTCTGCTGGATAATAAAATACACGGGTGTTTACCAAAGTATCTTACACAAACACACCACCCAAAAATATTAAAGGGTGCCTGTGACAATGTGGGTTCACTCCATGCTCCCGTATTGCTTCTGGGAGCTCTTGAACCCGATACCGTCGATAATGTCACCGATGAGCTGGACAGTGAGGCACAAACAATGAAGCAAGGGGATGGTGCAAAAAGTGCCAAGTGCTTTTATTTAAAATCAACAAACAAAACAGTGTCAAAATAAATAGTGCAGTGCTCTACAGTTCCAATAAATAATCCATAAAAACAAATTAAAGGGTGGAGGTTAAAAACACACTATCAAAAGTTTTTTAAAAACAACGAGGTTAAAACAATGGCTGGAAGCTGTCCTTTTAAAATCATCCCGGTGCCTTTCTACTGGTGACTCCCATGCTTCTCCCGTCCAGGCTATGCACCAGGGGAGCCACCATACCTGCAGCTGACCTTCATTTTACCTTCTTCTGGTCAGTTTGCCTCGCTGATCCCTGGCTTTAGCTTTACCAGACCTTGACTTGGGCTCCCCAGTGACCAGGGTGCTCACGCTTGGGCTTTCACGTCCCAAGTCCCAACTCCCGCTGCCTTCTTGGCCTTACACGGTGAGCCATCCTCCTTCTGGTCACTCTCGCTCTTCACAAAATGTTCAGTGGGAGCGATCACAATTGACTGCTCCTCAGGTGCCAGCCAGACACCCAGGCTCACTGCTCAGCTGTTCAGCTGCCCGCGAGCCTCATTCTCATTCTTTTGCACTGGCTTTCCTCTTCCTGCTTCCTGCCTTCTTCTCCTACTAACCTTCATACGTCTTTTCTTTTCCTTTCTTCATTCCTCCCCTGCTAGCCGCCTCGTGCTTCTATTTATCACGGGGACGTGGATCAGATGTGGCAATCAGCAGCTCCCCGGGAGCAATTACGGATGAGGATGATTCCTCACCTGTGCACTTAAGCGAGGATCTCCTGCATCACGAATTCCCCAGGAACCGATCCGTCACACTACCACGCCCCCTCTCTAAGCCGCGATGGCAGTGAATATTTATTTAAAAAGTGGCCTTTTTGACATGAGCTGTGGATCCGCTACACCACAGTGCCTTTTACAATATTTTTTTTTTGTATTCGTATGAGCACCTCTTTTTAAGATGTAGTCACAATCTATGGGAATGCTTAGAACAGGGGATCATCCCAGACTCTCTATAGTACTAGATATGCCACCAACCCACTAATGTATTCCAAACCCTACCTAAAGTGGGTAGTTGTCTGGCGTCCTGGCTGATGGTAGACTCCGTAGTTTTCATGCAATTTTAACAAGTAGTATAAAGGGTTAAGTTTTACCTTTTATAATGACTTAAGAAAAAAGATGCAATTGAGTTCTGTTTGCTTTGCTTACTTTTAAATGTAAGGTGCTGTCTTTGGCATTCAGCCCACTTCCTCACACAATTAACAAGATATGCAGGCTACTTGCTGAAGCTGAATTGCCCTTGAAATTGAGTATCCTGTCCCGAGTGTAGCGTCCTCTTTTCCATTATGCCTCTCCTGAATTAGACTATGACTCTCTGAAGCTGTACATCTCCTAATATGCTTGTTCACTTCACAAACATGCCAGCTTTTACATTTAGCTGTCTTACATAATAGCAAAGTGTAGATGTGGTCACTGAGATAGTTAGCAAGTCCTAAGGGCCAACATTTTCACAGTATCACCTTCACCTAACCTTTTATGGAATGTGACAGTAGGGAGCCTGAAGGTAACTCTGTGTTTTTTAGTTTGTTTAACCTGAATTATTCTGCATTCAGTTAGAGCCAAACCTGGCCTACTGGATTCAAAGAAATTGCACCCACATCCTCATTTGAAGTTGTGTGACAACAAAAGAGAGATGGTAATAGGAGACTAGGTGTTTTGCAATACTTGGGCTTAAGTGCAAATGCATTTTTCAAATTCCTAGTTATACTGTTGAATTAAGATACTAATAAAATAAAGGTCACAGAATGTCCATCAGAGCAAGTCCTGTGCCCAGAGCTAGGCAGCCTGTTATTCTGTATTATCTGTCCATTCTCTTTCTGAACATATTTAGTGCAGAGTAGAGTCTTAGGAATCTATAAATTGGCCTGGCACTATTGAGCACAAGATAGATACCCTGGATGGAGTGTGGCCTCTACGATAACTTCATATCTTTTACTTTATTAATCCAAAGATTTGTTAAAAGGCTTGCAGAGTAATTCCTTGATGTGCGCCATGCACCTGCCGACATTTTATGATCCATTCGCTCAGACTGCTTGAAGAGAATGAGAGAATGGGGCCTGCTAATGTTTTCTTTATGCATGAACTCTCCTTGGATTTGCCCTGGTGATAAAATCTCTGTAATCAGTAATTAGTACTACCAGACGAAAAATGAACTACTGAAATGGAAATGACAGGAGAGGCTTCATGAAAGCCTTCATTTAGAACTCTATTAAACTCCATTATACGGTGAGACATGATAAATCAATTTAACTAGAGATAATAAATTTGACCTGAGCTACCACAGGTCACATATTCTCTTTGATATGTGCTAGTGATCTTGAAGCTGTAAAAGGATTGTGTTTGTGATAGCTGCTGTATGAAGAGATGGTGGTGGGGGGCAGGCAGAAAGAAATGGAATGAGGAAAACTGACTTGGCGTGAAGACTGCAGTGCTGCACCTCACAGTGCCCAGTCTCGGTGGAAAAGAATGTTTTATATAGAAGCGCTTCAAGACATGAATGAAAATCCTGAAATTCATCATTCTATTTGTTGAATCTGAGAAATTTATTAATAGGAGGAGAAGAGGTTGTTACGCTTCAATAAGGGGGAATGGGCACTGCTGTGAAAACACCACACCCTGCCGCCGCCGCTAGTGAAATCAGAATCTGCCCTGTAATCAGATAATAAACTAATGAAAGAAGAGTTATGTGCTCATTTATTCTACCGTCCATTTTCAAAACACATTCTTCTTTTCATTTTTAAACCTGTTTATTCAATTACAAGGTCACAGCCCTGGACAGGATACCAGGCTATAGACGGGCACACTCAATAATATAGAATACATTCAAAGTATACATTTTAAAAAGAGTATTTTAATGTGCCAACTGGGCCATTGTGCTAAAATAAACTCCACCTCCATATATGGCTAGAAACACACATTATGTTCCAGAATATGATGCCTTTCTATTGTGAGCACTACAACAAGTACAGAGCAACAGTAAAATAGTTTAAATATATTATGACAGGGCACTGGCCTGACACCAAGATGTAGCATACAAGGAAGTAATAGCTGACAGGCCTGGTTTGGTCCATAACCAAAGGTCTACAGTAGTGATCAGGTGGGTCAGCATCCTCTTGGGGATTAGCCACCCTTTTAAAAAGTTAAAAGTGGAAACGATGAAGTGAGTATTAAACTGTCAGAAAACATCAGCAAAATCATTAACCTCCTTAGTATTATGTTTACATCTGGAAAGATTAGTCAAAAATATTTCATATTTGACAACAAGAAAAAATATTATTAAGTGTAACTAAAAAATGTAAATATCGAAACGCAAACAAAGGTATGTTTAGAGTTCACTGCTGTACTGATGCAGATTTAGCACACTTCCTTTATGTGAATATTTTTGAAACAGTCACCAAAACACAGCCCGGTGTTACAACTGGGACAGTAGAAGTGTGTTTCTTTGTGCTTTCGCATGAGAGGGTAGAATGGGAGTGCCTGATTCACACGATCAATGCACTCCTTTTGTTAGTGTAGGCTACCACAGTGCAAGGCTTAGTGACTTCCACATTTGCCTCGGCATAAATGACAGTTGATGCATTTTGAACATTGCTTAGTGAGCTGCCATCCCTCTTGTGCTTCTACTAGATCGCAATCATTTGGCCTTCTGTCACACAGTTACTATTGCATGACAGTGCAACTTCACATTAGTGAATTCACCAGGCATAGCTCAGCGGTTTGCTCATACAGTACATTTCAATATCCAAGTCAACATCTGATGACCAAATTTACATTGTTATCAATATTGCTTGATTCAACTAATAGTTCAGCTTCAGTTAAAACTGACTCTACACCCTCTCTTTTACATGCTACTGTGTTTTAGTTAAAGGCTCCTCCCAACTCATGAATATTTAGGAGTTACCTTTGACGGGCAAAACGCATAGAAATATTCATGATTGTTTGCAGCATAATGCTACTTTATCCACTAGATGGCAGCAGAATACTATCCTGAGAGTTATTCAGGCTTTACACCCTGAAGAGGATCATTACCTATCACCCCGTATCTGACTTGGGCTTCACAGTAATTACATAGAATTCCAAGCTGGAATAACACTCTGGGTTAAAGCCAAGGGGGTTAAAGATGTGTCAGGGTAAATATTTTGTAAATAAAGAATAAACCTGAGTAATCGTTACAAATGAAATTCAAAATAGACATCCTTTATTTATACCAGTGGTGGCGCCTCACAGTGTGAGCAGCTAGGTTCTCCATGGCAAGGCTAAGGGGATTAACAGAGTAGTTTCCTTTAATCTGCTTGATTTCATTAGGTATAATAGCTGGAAATCATTTCAGTTACACCAATCAATACGCAGATAAATGGTATATTCTAACATTATAATTATGCCATTTCATGTCATTCAAAGTTCCCAAAATAGTTATTTATTAAAAGTCTTAGGTATGATATGTTTCATTGATCAAGACGTTTTGTATGTAAAGAACAAAACAAACAGTTAAAATAGTTTATAATCTCATCTCTAATTTACCGTATATACTTACGTTTAAGTTCTGCCGCGGATAGGTCAGGGGTTGATTTTACCGGATAATTTCCGGTATTTTATAATGTTGGTCATATAAGTCGAATTTGGAAAACTCACGCTATTGGTCCAAGAGATTATGATATGCTAATGTCCACCTGAGAGAGTAATCACAGAGCACACTGCCTTTTTTTTCTATGTATTGTGCCCACATGACCACACAGTAATACCCAAACTATTCCAAAGCGATGTTTGTACTGTTTTGTGTTTTTTGTATTTCACACCCTCATACACCTTTATCGCAAGAGCATCCTTTATCTATGATAGAGCATTCAATCAGAAGAAAATATGAAGCTGATTTTGAAGTAAACGTCGTTGAAGTGGTGAAAGAAATTGGTAACTACGCGGCTGCAACAAAATACGATGTGCCTTTTTGAATGGGCGTATAAGTCGGGGTCTGATTTTATGATTGATTTCTCAGGTTTCAAGACCTGAATAATACGCAAGTATATACGGTAAATATTCCGGTACAAGCAAAGTTGGGATGTCCTTGTTTAACAAGTTTATCTGAAGGACTGTCATACTGTGAAGAAATAAAGTTTCAGGTAGTGGGAGCTTGGAAATAGGAGAAACAAATGCACTAGACAAGCTCATTTGTGTATTCTCTTAGTTACAATAAGTTTAATATATTCTCATTTATTAGGGCACTGGTAAGTGGTAGCATGTTGCATGTCAGAGATACAAGTAAGAATTTCAGCTGTACTCTGTACACGTGGCAATAAGACGACTACTAGACTGTGTCCTAGAAAGAATTACTGAGTGGGCTCTAGGTTAGGTGGCAAGCAGGTAGGTGGAAGAGCTTCCCAAACCACTGGGTGGTGGCAGAGGAGCCCCGGTGCTGAACATGTCAGATCATGCAGCAGAGTTTAGAAGGCAAATGGTGCTTTCTCCAGGAAAAATTGCTGGCCCTTTAAAATATAATATTGAGACCTGGGACCCCCTCCACAAGACTTGCTGAAGGTTTTCCTGACCTTGGAAGTGGTCCTAAAAATTGCACCAGAAAAAGCTATAACCTAGAGAATAAAACGTCCCTTTTAGCCGAAAGACCTTTGAGTGGTATCAGTAAAATTTCAATCTGACAGGGCATAGCCTGATATTTTGAATTGAGTGGCCAGGTTATTATTATTTGTTTTTTTTTTATTAGTGCCTATTTATTATGTTCTTCAATGGAGGTCCATGGTTCAATCTCACTTCCTCATATAGAGAAGGCCCACACAATAAGTTGTGCGAATCTGGAACAAGCTACTGAGCCATGTAGTTGAAGTAGAAACCTTGACAACCTTTAAAGAGGGTCTGAATGAGGACAATTCAGCTTTCATCTGAACAAATAAGCTTGATGGACTGAATGGTCTCATTGCATTTGTCAAATGTTGTTACATTCTTTTTAAAGGCTGCCCCATAATTGGGTGTCATGGTGGCACAGTGAGTAGACCTCTGCCTCATGATTATAGCACCTTAGGTCTAAATCTTGTGCTCTGTTGAGTTTGCATGTTCTCCTCATGTCTCTGTGGATTATGTTTAGTCCTTTAACCTGTCTGTTCTATTAAACATCTATTAAAGCTTGTATTTTATACCTAACTACTAGTTTCTCCCCTCCTCTGCAGTGAAAACGTCTTAGGCTCCTTGTTGCAAAGCGCTGGCTAAAGTAGGCTAGAAGAAAAGTGAACACTTAGAGGTATAAAGCTACTCTTCACCTCAAACATGCATTTCAAAACTCAGTAAACTGGGTCCCCAGATGTGCATTACTAATCAATGTTACTGTTGCGTTCAGAATTAAGAAACAAGAATGATAGGCTCCTAATCTGGTTTATTATGAAAAGATTGCAGTATTGATTGTTATGTTTGCATTCTTTTATTAATAAATGTAATTTCACCAGAGAATAATAATCAATAATATAATAATTTGTGTGGGCAAAGAGCGCAGATTTTCAACAAAAGCTAAAAAATACATTGGCCTCAAAGAAAACATGATTGATTAGGTGACAGCCAGGTAATTTCACTAAGGAAATTCATCAAGTAAACCATTTTCTGTCATAACACTGTGATGGTGCGGGTTGGCTCCATGCTTCCCTAGCGTGAGCGCAACCAATCATTTATTTATTAAAATGGCCGCTTTTCACTTTTCTATATCACAGATACTATTTTAATTTGTGTACAGTCAGTCCAAAGTGTGAAAAATGGGGCATCCTGTCCTGGTGGCTCTGTGATCTGCTAATTATCCCCTTAAACTTGCTGAATAATGTAAAAATGAAAGTTTGGTGGTGGTTTCAGGGTGGAATTATATATCAGATATTACTGATTTTACAAGGAAATATTACAGAAGCTGCCAGACAGCTGGCCACAGCCCGAGTGGGAAAACAACTCTCTGAGTGCAATTTACAGGATACTTGAACTGACTAATGGTGCATTTCTTTTTGCAGACTTGTTTTTTTTTTTTGTGTATAATTTTGTTATATTTTTTGTTGCACTCAGTTTTAATGATTATTAATTATGAGCAACAAACTGTTTCAAACATCAGAGCCAATATTCAGAATTTGACTTTTAACCTATTGAATACAAAGCTTGCCATCAGTTATACTTAGACAACACAACCATAATAATTCAACTAAGAATAAGCAGAAAGAGAGAGAGACAGCTGGGAATTGGGCACAAAAGGAGGGTGGCATCCAGGTGAGAGGAAATACTACGGCAACCAACCTGCACTTTTCTGGCTAATGCACATGTTCTATATAATAAACTAGACGAGTGGTTCTCAACATTCAGTCCTCAGGGCCCCCTGTGGCTGTAGGTTTTTGTCAAAACCCATTTCTTCTCTTGACTGGACTCCTACCTCAGTTAAGCAAGCCTTTATTTCAAGTTTCTATATTTTTTGCAACAATTCAGAAATTACAAACTGGTTAAGCTATATTTTTACTGAGTGAAGCAGGGATTTATACGTTTTAGATAGGTAAGAACTCATTCATTCCTTTTAAATATTATTTATTATTTTTAATGTTCTGGCTATTTAGACAGCTATTTTTTTGGTGTGGTGTGGTAAGTTCTCACACGGGTTTATTCTGTGCATTAGTGATATTCTTGGGATTGCATGTTGAAAGCATTGCCTTCTGTGCCTTTGTACTCCTCAGAGTGTATTTTTGTTCTGCAGAGCTTTTGTATGAATACATCTTTTTATGTTATAACTTCATTGCCCATTTTGTTTCTTGCCAGGGTTTGATGATAATTCCTCCCTAGTGGGCATTTGTTAATCATTGTTCGGGATTTTGTGCTTTGGGACTCTCAAGTTCATACCACTACTTACCATTATTAAAGAATATGAACATTTATAGACTGAGGAATTTTTTTTTTGCTGCTCTGGACTTCGAAAAAGCAAATTTCAAGAAAGTTTAATCCATCTATTATCAGCATCACTTGTTTCACAAGAAGTGCTGACAATTTGTTTCACTGCTACACCTTGATAAAAGAAGCTTACCGTCTGCTACTGCATCCACAGCCTCTGCGGTCCATTCAACTTTCAGCATTTGTGCTGCCCATTTAAAGACAAAAACTGAAGTGTGACAAGCCAGTAAGAAAAGTGATTCTGTGCTTTACTAAAGAAACAGAGGAAAGACAGCAAGACTGCTTTGATTATGTAAACTGTGACATGTTTAGAGACTCGTCATCATATCTGGACGAGTACATAAATGTAGGAACAGAATTCATCAAGAAATGTGTGGCTGGCGATGTGTCCACGAAAACACACTGCTTTTTTATTAATAAGAAACATCAGGAATGTACTGAAATCATGCAGCAATGCATTTCAAAATGGTGATATGGAAACATGCAAGAAAGCCAGGTACAAACTGAGACAGGCAATCAAAGTGTCCAAATTTTAGCTCTGGAGTAGACCAGACACTGAGTACAGTAGCTGTAATAGTCTGGGCAACTTTAAAGTAAGACGTTTACATCCTCAGACACTTGAGGACAACATGCCATATTTTCTCACTAGAGATGCTTACAGATTACAAAGTAAAAGGTAAATGCTTTTTCTATTCCTGTTGAACTAATGGTTTCCATGTCTACTTTAATCACAATAACATGCAGCCTGTCATTTGATTGCCTGCAGCACTACACTGTTCATCCTTCTTTTATTCTATACATGACCTAAAGAGGACTTTTAAACAAGTTAATGTCCATCCAGTCCAGATGAAATTTCATGGTGTTTTTTAGAAACCTGTAGCAGCTAGTTAGCTGACATCTTTAATGCTTTACTGAGAGACCTGTTTCAAACAAAAGTGGACTGTCGGAGTAATTGCAGACCGGTGCACTCACTCCAGTCATGATGAAGTGCTTTGAATGACTGAGATACTGAGATACGTTAAACAGAATCTACCAGATAGCCATGATCACCACCAGCTTGCATTTTGTCAGAACAAGTCCATAAGGGAAGCCAAAGCCCTTGTACTTAATACCATCCTGGCATATCTAAATAATTAAAAACTACTCTGCCAGAGGTCTGTTTATAGATTGCAGCTCACCATTTAACGTGTTGCATCAGTTAAACCAACTATGGAACTTCCCAATTTATGACTATGTGGCACCCTCTGTAACTGGATTTTGGACTTCCTAATCCGTGGACCTCAGCATCAGATTAGCAGCATCATATCCTCCATGCTGACCCTCAAAACATCCACTCCACAGGGTAGTGTTCTGAACCTCCTTTTTGTACTCCTTGTTCTTCTCTGACTGTGAGGCTAGACACAGCTCCAACTACTAAAGCTCCAACTACTAAATTTGCCGGTGACAGCACCACCATAAGCCTAACCACCAACAAAGATGAGACTACATACAGAGAGGAAGTTTACCTGCAGACACAGTGGTGCCAGGGCAGCAATCTCACCTTTTGGAGCTGGAACCAAGGAACTGGTCATAGACTTCAGGAAGCTGAAGGCAGTGCACATTCACACTAGAGGGGAGGCTGTGGAAAGGGTGAGCATCAAATTTAGTCATAAATCAATATATTTACATCTACAGACATCTGAGGACAGCTTGCATTTCTTTGTCTTTTCTCACTGATGTCAACAGGTTCACATTGGAGTCCATCCTCAATGTGTACATAAAATCCTGGTATGATGTCTGCTAGGCTCAAGATCGTAAAGCACTGCAGAAGGTGGTGAAGATAACACAATATTACCAGTACCCAGCTGCCTTCTCTTCAGGACGTATACAGCACTTGCTGCCTTAGAAAAGCAAACAGTATAATTTAAGACCTCAGCCATCCTGCATGGCCAATTTTCTCACCCCTCCTTTGTAGCAAATGGTACAGGCTCATTGGCAATAACAAAAAGTAGCTCTAGGGACAGAATATTATATCTGAACACAAATACACACATACTCAGCATATATAAACATATTGTAGTAAATATATGTTGAATATATACAGTATGTCACATACAACAAACAGTATCATTTTTGGTGTGTGTTTTTGTCCTAAAGAGATGTGCAAGTAAGAATTTCATTGTACTGTGTACAGTTGACAATAAACTTGAACCTTGAACTTGAACTGCCTATCCATCGGGGAAGAGGAGCACCTTGACCAGATTAGAGAAAGAGAAAAGAGTAAAACTATATATAGGAGCTTCATGCAGCTGTTAGTATTGGACTTGGTCTTAATGGAGAGCAGGAGGTGATCATGACTGTTGATGCGTGACACCGACTGTGTTCACATTTCAGGAGAACACTGCTTTATCTTTGCAATGATGTACAGTATTTTTACCTTCTGTGCTATTCACTAACTAGAGCTGGATTACTGGTCTGTGGTTGGGTGGTGAACTGATTCACAGCACATAATCACTTAATCTGAAGGATGAAATAACCACTTCAGCTTGGCATACATGGAGTCTAAGTGTATGAAAGGTGTCTGTTTTGCTTAATAGTTATAATAGTTTGCAAAGTGGTGAGGTTTTTGTTTGCAGATTGTTTATCTATGCATAATGCAGTTTGCCTGCATAAGACATGCATACTCTATGTGTGGAGATATATATATATATACTGTCAAATAAAGCGAAGAGTACACGACATGTGTTCGCCCTCATTTGGGCTCATCAGGCGTACACACTCTACTGCTCCCCTCTCGGGGAATCGAACCTCGGACGTCAGCGTCAGAGACGAAGTCCCTTTACACTGCGCCACGACATGTAGTTCGTTTATTTGACAGCCTGTAGGTCCGGAGTAGTTACATTCATTGCATTCGTAGTCTGAGTCTCGACGACCTGAATTGTGTGTGGAAAATGTGTCGCGTACTCTTTGCTTTATTTGACAGTAAACTATGCAACATTGCATGATCTGCTTCTCGCAACTGAAAGAGGGCACCGTGGCGGATGTTTTCCGAATGGCAGACCAACCACAAGCATTACCTGGTAGGTAACCACCCACACAATTCAGGTTGTCGAGACTCAGACTACGAATGCAATGAATATGTATATATATATAAATATATATATATATATATATATATATATATATATATATATATATATATATATATATATATATATATATATATATATATATATATATATATATATCTACAACCATCCATCCATCCATTATCCAACCCGCTATATCCTAACTACAGGGTCACGGGGGTCTGCTGAAGCCAATCCCAGACCAACACAGGGAGCAAGGCAGGAAACAAACCCTGGGCAGGGCGCCAGCTCACCACAGTATATATTCATATTCAGTAGGATATATATATAGTATATATATAGTGTGGCAAAAGATAGGTACATCTCATGAAGTTTTAGTCCATTGTATAGTTTAAATAAATATGCAAATTAATACAAATTTAAGTGTATTTAAGAACAGAACATGAGATGCTGAAAGGAGTCTTTAAGAACCCCAGAATTTTATCACAGGCCCTACATGTAGTTCTTACCACTGTTGATGTCAAAGTGCTTGAGTCTACCATAAGAACAAGGCTGCCATAAAGAACATCAAGGCAGAGTAATGAACACAAAAGCTAAGACCAGGACTTTGGAACAAAGTGAATTATTTGTCCACAGTACCAGAAGATATGTTTGGTAAAAAGTAAAGACAGCATTTGACCAAAAGACCCTGATGCAAACTGTGAAGCATGGTCATGGAAGTGTTATAATTTGGGGCTGGTTTTCTGCAACACGGCCTGAGCAGGTTACCATTATAGGATCCACTATGAAATCTTCATTCTGCTAGGGGGAGCTTAAGGATAATGTGAGGCCTTCTGTCTGAAGGTTGAGGCTATATCAAAAGTGGACCTTGCAATATGACAATAACCATAAACTTAACAGTAAATTTAACTAGGAATAACTGAAAAGAAAGAAATGGATGGTCCTAGAATAGCCAAGTCAAAACCTGGATCTGAAACACATTGAGATGCTGAGATACATGTGGTAGAAATAGTCTATGCACACAAGACACCCCTCAAACAAAACTGAAAAAAATCTGCATGTAGGAGTAGGAAAACCTTCTCCAAGCTGATGTCAGAGACTGATTGAAAAATAATGGTATGGCTACTTGAGGGGGCAGCATGAGCTATTATAACCAAGGGTGGACTTATTTTTCCATAAGCAGAAATTGCATGCTTGTTCAATTTTTGTTAAATAACTTATTGCAAGTCCAATTTTTCTTTTCTTTTTTTTTTTATTACAACAATTTATCTAAAGATGGAATCTAAATGAAGATCAAATCTTGATATATCCTATGTGACAAGTAGGGGGCATAACAGCATCTCCCCTCAAACCCCAAACACAACTGTCCCAGGTTCAAATATGTAGTTTTTTTTTCAACAAAGTACCTTTAACAGCCTTCTTCTTATCAAAATACAGCACAGCACAGCAAAACAAACTCTCTCTTCTCTCTCCTAGACTCCTCCCAGGTGAGTGATGTCTCAATACTCTCCTAACTCTGGGTTGCCTGCATGAGATCAAGCAGCTTCTTTTATCTATGACTAAGGAGCACTTCTGGTACTAGGGTATAGCTTGCCGGAAGCACTTGTGGGGCAAAAGGAAGTTCCCGAAAGTAGGGATTATGAATCCTGGCAGCTCCCCCTGGTGGCCCCCATGGAACCCAACAAAGCTGCCCTATGGGACTACAGGACCCAGCAAGCCCTGTGGGTGTCTGTGTGAGAATCCTGACCCAGAAATGCTGCCATCTAGTGTATTGGGAAGAAAATATTCACCCATCATCATCTACTACAGTCTTTCCATTGTACTGGCCTCCTGGCTGGGTAAGGGTCCCTGTTCAGTCCTAGTTGGAATGCTGTACCACACTAAATGTAAGCAAGTGTTCCAACCATTACATCAAATATGTTAAAAAAAGTATGTCACTGTATTATGTGGTAAAATAAAATTGTAACGTATAAATTACAGTAGAAAGTAAACTGATTAGTTTCAGCCAATTCTGAATTTCATTAACTTTTAACAATTTCAATAACGTATAACAATATAGGTAAGCTGTCAATTTAAACGTGCTTGACTCTTAAGAACACAGTTGTTTATTTGCATGTGTAGCAGCATATCCATTAGCCAGTAAATGAATGCAAATTGATATTTAGCAACAATATAGATAGAGAGGCAGAGAAACTTACTTGATCTGTCAAGTCAGGTACATGAAACATAGTACAGGACAACTGTATACAATACAACAAAACAAGTGCACAACAGTACAAATACAGAGCAGAATTCTTACATTACTAGGTCACTTGTTGTTGGGTTTTTTAATGTTATTGTAAAGTTTACTTATTCTAACTATTGCACACACTATTGAGAAGATGAACTGCAGAGGGCAAAAAACTTTTGACCAGCACCTTCATGTAGTCAGGATATCATTTCTTCAGATACTACCCACAAGTCCTGACTCAAGCTGTGGATATAGACTGACTAGTATGTCAAAGTTTCATCTGAAGATTTAGCTTCTGCTTCCTCCCCCCCATGGTGTAGTATGGACAGAAATCTTCTTTACTCGTCAATTTCCTAATCCCTCATCATACTTACATAAGACACGAAATGTAACCATCTGCTCCACTACTCAAAATGCATCAGTCTACATCAATAAGTAAAAAGTGTTAGAATCATGCCTTGTAATTTGTACTATACTATAACACGTTATTTTATAAACTCTTTTGGATATGCAAGTAAGCTCATCTACTGTTTTTAAGGAATATTGGTTATTCAAGTGAGTATACTGTGTATTTTCAAAACTTATTATTTTTTACTGATATCTAGTCTTGCTGAAGCCAAATGTATACACATATGTCTGTAGACAACTGTGACTGAATTTTGCTTAAAACTAGGTGGGAACAATTAGATGGCTAACTGTCACATTTCTAAACAAATCCAGCATCTTATGAAGGCTGTGCTCAAAGCAGGGGAGGTGATTTTGAACTGCAAAGATCAGAGGTGCTCTCATTAACCTGCCGTGACAGACAGCAAGCTTCTGTCCCAAAAAAATAAAAAAGACATGCAAATGTGTTTCTCATGTGCAGTGAGCACACTACATGTGTTAAACCTTAACATAACCTGATGCAATGGAGAAAACTTTCTGTAGCATCAGATTATGCATTGGCATTCAATGACATCAGTTGATGAATGATAAACATGAATGATGCATTGTTGCTGGTGCTGTATGTGCTCTTTTTCGTTCAGTGTTATGACAATAGTATAGGATCTGAGGTAAGTTTGAAAGAATTATCAGTTATATTTGTTCATATTTAAAAGGACTACCATTAAGAGAGCTGATAATGTAGAGCACCAGGAGATGCAGATTTCAGTACTCAAAACACCCGAATTAACAAATATGGCTAACAACACCAGTAGATGCACAGATGAAGTTGCACAATATCAACCTTCTCTCTGTACGTCTAATCGAATAATTAAAGAAATTTAACATTACTGTCTAATTGGAAATGCAAATATGCCACAAAAATAATCGCAGTATTTTAACCTGTATATCCGTAGACCACAATGTTATCTAAACATTATCTGCTGTTATGCCATACAGTGCTGCAATAGTTAAAATGACTGAAAGATTTCATTGCAGACAGAGGCACTTCTCAAACATGTGGAGCCCTGTAGCTGCAGTGGTCTACGTGTGTGTCTCTGTCTACTCTGTTGCGACACTCATTACAATGTGAAAATCAATTACTAAATTTCAGTTACCTTGTGCTACTGAGCTTCTGAATGGATGACAGCAATTTTAACTTTTATTTTCTCTCAATATCAAGTCTTTTGTTCAGTGTCTTTTGCCATCTCCCTGAAACCCTGGAGGTGGTTTAAAATGGATGGACTGGAGGAATTGAGGGCAGGTGCTTTTGGAAGAAGCTTTGTGTGTGTAATCTTTGCAGCGTAGGATTTCCCCACTAATCACAACACCCTTTTTAATGGGTTGCCCCAGACTTGTTTTCTCATTCGACGCAATGAGACATCAGATATTAGTAAAATATGTACCGGGGGCGGGGTTAGCTGGCAGCAATAAAGAAATGTTTCCTAAACAACTGTGGAATCAAAAGGCATTTTAAACTGAAATGCATTGTAGCAAAAGCCCAACTCATTTTTACTTATTTTCTAAGTTGTTCGAGTTTTTATCATAAAGATCAAATTTTAGCATAATGAGTATAGCATGTGCAGTCTATGAGAACCTCAAAAATAATCCAAGCAAAATTATTATGCGGTATCATAATACTGCTAACTGAAATTTGTACTTTAACCTTTGCATGAAATCATTTATCAATTGTTTAGTACTCTACTTTTATGGTAAGAGTGAAACCTCTTGAATTAGTGTGAGATTCCTAAAGAAGGGGGTCTGCCTTGGTCTTCTAAGTGGGCCCTGAGTGAGAGGGTATTGTGCAATCTGAAGGTGTTATCTGTCACTGACGAGGCATGAAAGTCCAATACACTTAAGTGACAAATGCAGATTGTAAGGTAATATGTCAGAAATTAGTGTTAATGCTCTCTATCTGATAGACACTGATAGATGACTTACGAGATCAGGATGTGTTATAATTATTAGCAATATAGTAAGTGTATAACAAGGTTCACTTTGTTATTGATAAATGGGAAAGTTATTTGTTTAAAGCGACACAAAAACATAACAAACTGTTTCTTTATTTCAAATGCAGGAAGTTGACATCTACACTGTGAAGACAGAAGATCTCTCATTCACTTCAGCGTTTTGTCTGCAGGTCCAGCGTAACGATTATATTCATGCACTTGTGACCTATTTCAACATCGAGTTCACAAAGTGTCATAAGAAAACTGGCTTTTCCACAGGTAAAACATCCTTAATGGGAAATGTCACGTCATATTGTATAACTAGACATGTCATATGCTTCTGCCAATCCACTAGCTAATTCAAAAGTAGTCTTTTTTTTTTTTTGAGAGAATCTTAAAATACTTTCTTACGTCCAGAAAACTGTTATCTGTTACACTATCCTTTGTAAGAGATTGTAATTTGAGAGGAACATTCAGTACAGTGCATTTTATTTATTTGCTAAAGCCACTAACTCAAATATTAGGAATACAGGTAGACAGTGTCAGGAAGATGAAGAAGAACAACAACAAATTATTCCTTGTATAGCCCAAAATTTCACAAGGAATGCTTCAATGGGCTTTAAATGGCCCATTTTTTGACAGAAGAAGGACTTGACAGGAACAACATAAACAGGGGACCAGTTCAATTTTAAGACACCGGTTAATTTAACAGGCACATCCTTTTGGATAACATGGCTTTCCTCAAAGCCACTTAATTCAATGCAGGGCACAGGGGCCTATCCTGGCAACACTGGGTACAATGCAGGAAATAGCAGTGATCAAGGCAGCAGATCACCAGAAGCAGCATCAATTGGAATTGCCAATTTATTTAACCCGTACATCTTTGGCAGTGTAGAATGGAAAACACACAAAGTCATAGGGGGAACATGTAAAAGCCACAAAATCAAAAGGCACAGGATTCAGACTCGAGACACTGCTTCCAAGAGGCAGAAGCATGGAATAAACATCCCTTCATCTTCAAAGAAGGCAGTTGCAGAGCCCAGATAAGAATGCAGGACATTTCTTTATTTTCACAGAGTTATGCACAAATGTGTCAGTCCATGGAGTGAGCAATCAGTTAAACAATTCATCTGCTTGTGTGCTTTTTTCTGATTTTTTCACCCTTATCTAATATATCACGTCATCTGACTCTTAATATGTGGAAATTTATCACCTCCTCCAATCAACTAATGCCACTGGTAATTTCTGACTCATGTCAATTCTCCTATTATTCTAAACACCACTTTGTTAAGAGGGATGTTTTATGGATTATCCTATTGATCTTAGGACCACTTCATAAGAGAGGGTTTGGGCTTTGTGGAGGTGCGTTCATTGCTTATTTATTTCATTCTCACATTAGAAATTATGTTGGTATATATATATATATATATATATATATATATATATATATATATATATATATATATATATATATATATATACAGTAATCCCTCCTCCATCGCGGGGGTTGCGTTCCAGAGCCACCCGCGAAATAAGAAAATCCGCAAAGTAGAAACCATATGTTTATATGGTTATTTTTATATTGTCATGCTTGGGTCACAGATTTGCGCAGAAACACAGGAGGTTGTAGAGAGACAGGAACGTTATTCAAACACTGCAAACAAACATTTGTCTCTTTTTCAAAAGTTTAAACTGTGCTCCATGACAAGACAGAGATGACAGTTCTGTCTCACAATTAAAAGAATGCAAACATATCTTCCTCTTCAAAGGAGTGCGTGTCAGGAGCACAGAATGTCACATAGATAGAGAAAACAATCTCTAGCAAACAAATCAATAGGGCTGTTTGGCTTTTAAGTATGCGAAGCACCGCGGCACAAAGCTGTTGAAGGCGGCAGCTCACACCCCCTCCGTCAGGAGCAGGGAGAGAGAGAGAGATAGAGAGATAGAGAGAGACAGAGTTTGTTTTTCAGTCAAAAATCAATACGTGCCCTTCGAGCTTTTAAGTATGCGAAGCACTGTGCAGCATGTCGTTTCAGGAAGCAGCTGCACAAAAGATAGCAACGTGAAGATAATCTTTCAGCATTTTTAGACGAGCGTCCGTATCGTCTAGGTGTGCGAACAGCCCCCCTGCTCAATCCCCATACGTCAGGATCAGAGAAAGTCAGCGCAAGAGAGAGAGAAAGTAAGTTGGGTAGCTTCTCAGCCATCTGCCAATAGCGTCCCTTGTATGAAATCAACTGGGCAAACCAACTGAGGAAGCATGTACCAGAAATTAAAAGACCCATTGTCCGCAGAAATCCGCAAACCAGCAAAAAATCCGCGATATATATTTAAATATGCTTACATATAAAATCCGCGATGGAGTGAAGCCGCGAAAGGCGAAGTGCGATATAGTGAGGGATCACTGTATATATTGTGAGCACAGGTCCGAACACCATCAGACAAACACCACGTCTTTATAAAACACACGTTTATTAAACACCAAAAGTCCCACACAGCACATAGCGCTCCCGCACCAGACACCCTCAACGCGGGCCTTTCTCTGAGTCTCCGTGGGCCGCCTTTCCTCTCCTCACGGGAGCTTCGTCCTGCTCCCGCTCCCGACTCTAGCTCTCTGATTGGAGTGAGGCGGACCCTTTTATTTCCACCCGGATGTGCTCCAGGTGTTTGCTGATGTTCTTCCGGCAGCACTTCCTGTTGTAGGCAGAAGTGCCACATGAGCACCCAAAGCATTCCGGGTGTCGCTGGAAGAATTTTCCCCCACCTTCCCAGGTGTGGCGGAAGTGCAGAGCTCCTGGGTTTTAGGAGACTTGGAGCGCCCCCTGGCGGCAGCCCCCATGGGTTTGTGCCTCCTTGCTCCATCCCTGTGGTCCCCAGCTTATCCAGGGCAGTTGCCCCCTCAATGATTTATGAAATGAAGAGGTAGGGGAAGTGACAATGAAGGTGGCAGGGATGAGAACGGCACCTGTACGCTTGTGCCGCACTGCCAACCTGCTGGCTGCTGCTGAGAGTTGATTCTACAATAAAATAAAATAAAAGTGAAGAGGAATAACCTTGGAGGTCAATCACCACCACGAAAGCAAACAGTAGATGTCACATAGTATATGCGTACCAAATTTCAGGTCAATAGGTCAAACGGTTTGTGAGCTATGGGTGATTTAAAATCCTGGACAGACAAATGAACAGCCACGGTAGTGTATTATATAAGAAGATATATATACATTGTCACAAACTCCACAAAGAACCATAGCAAGGTTTGGGGCAGTCACCCGTATATTATTTTCCTGGCTGCAAATTGCAAGCCCAAACGTAACATCAAGGGGGCCAAAGCCAGAAAGGCCTTCCTCTATAGGTCCGGACCCGGAAGTGACATCAACAGGGCCAAGTGGAACTTCCCATGAATGGTCTGCAGGAAAGCGAGAAAAAGAGTCAGTGCACTCTGCCACATCCTGGTCAAATTCAGAAGTGCCCTCACCTAAGCCCTTTAGCTGCCTACAAAAGTATTGTGATAAAAAAATTCTTTGGGGTGGAGACGAGACATGATCTTCTCGGAAAACACATTGACGTCATGCGAGACAAGGCAGTGAGACAAAAGAACAGCTGCTGTACAGGCTTTTAAATGATCGATGTGCACCGCGATAAGCAGAACACGCAACTTGCCAGCAGCAGCAAGCTGGCAGATGATCCGACTACATCTCCTTAGCGTGCGTTCAGCCCCCACCTTCATAACGCGAGCGGCACAGACTCGAAGTGGCAAAAGGATAGCTGCTGTACAGGCTTTTAAATGATTGACGCACAGCGCCACAAGCAGAACATGTAGCTCGCCAGCAACAGCAAGACAGCAGCTGATCTGACCGCATCTCATTAGCATGCATTCAGCCACCCCCTTCACAACGCGAGCAGCATTAAGCACTTTGAGCTACTTTTTTGTATGAAAATGTGCTATATAAATAAACGTTGTTGTTGTTGTTGTTATACGTCCCGCAAGAGAGAGATTTTACCATGCCCGGGGCTGAAAATAAAGGACAAAGAGTAGATGACAAAGTAGAATGTCGTAAAGAATAAAAAAATGCTGGTGCAGTACACATGCACAGCAGGTTAGAGATTATGGAAGTACGAAAATTCCAAAGACTCAAAAAAAAGGATATGAAAGATCGCATTAGCGCAAACAAACGGAAATTATTACTCTGTGAAATAACGGAACAGCAAAAAGAGATTGAATATATTGTTCGGATTTAAACTTTAAGTCAGAGACTTGTAGATTGTCTAATTCGTGTTACCAGCGAAAATTATAAGATTCCAAAAACATTGTTGCGATATGAAGTCCCATGAGACGGAGACTTTTAACATGAGATTATTTCAAGTCACAACCTACTTACAACTATTTTCAAACAAAATCACAGTCATCTAACCTCAGTCGTGTGAATGCTTTTGTCAGACACATTTCCAGCGCTCTCAGCTCTTATAAATTTTATCAGGACAATAATTTTATACGTTCTAGATGACACGTCAACGACAAAGCTAAGAAGAACAAGCATGGACAAACATTCAAGAAAGTCATTTTATTTATTAGAGAGAAAGAAACGATATTCACTCACAGGCAGATATACGTTGCGTTGATATGACATAAGTCCAAACACGGAATCAAAATTCAAAGTGATCTTGAAGAAAAATTAATTCCAAATATTGTTTTTACAAAGGTTTTAAAGTAAAAGTGAAAATAATGCATCCATCCATCCATTTTCCAACCCACTGAATCCAAACACAGGTTCACGGGGGTCTGCTGGAGCCAATCCCAGCCAACACAGGGCACAAGGCAGGAACCGATCCCGGGCAGGGTGCCAACCCACCGCAGGACACACACAAACACACCCACACACCAAGCACACACTAGAGCCAATTTAGAATCGCCAATCCACCTAAACTGCATGTCTTTGGACTGTGGGAGGAAACTGAAGCGCCCGGAGGAAACCCATGCAGACACGGGGAGAACATGCAAACTCCACGCAGGGAGGACCCAGGAAATGAACCTGGATCTCCTAACTGCAAGGCAGCAGCGCTACCACTGTGCCACCGTGCTGTGAAAATAATGCATATGTAACAATTCCAATGAAAATAACAATCTCTTTAAATTGTATATCTGGTAAACCCAACTCGGTGGTGGGCAAGTGAAGTGAGCAGGGGGCGGAGCCCCCTAGTATATATTTATATATGTTTTGTGATAAAATGCGCTATATATGCGTCCGATCTGGCACAGACTGACAATGGAGGCACTCTAAAATCAATAAAATGCTTTTAATTTTCTTCAGCTGAGGTCCACGTCTTCCCCATGTCCCTCAACCCTAACAAAGTCCCAAAACTAAAGTAAAGAACCACACTAAGTAAAGCACACTCTTCTTCTTCCACCACTCCACCCAGGCAACCTTGTCCTCCTCCTCCCGACTCTGGCCCCGAGTGGTGGCCGCTGGTTCCTTTTATTAGGCACCCGGAAGTGCTCCAGGTGCTTGATTGCCGAGTCCCAGCTGCACTTCCGGGTGTGGTGAAAATACTGCTCACAAGGGCCCAGCAGTTCCCGCTGCAGCACCCCCTGGCGGCACCTACGGAACCCAACAGGGCTGCACCAAACTCCAACTGCCATGAAGCCCTGTGGGAGTTCGAGGCACCGCTGCAACCCAGGGAGGCTGGCATCTAGTGTTCAGGGGGAAGTATTGGGCCTCCCATGCTTGCTCACCTGAAACATATGCTGAAGGGGCATCCTTGCGGGGCATGGGCCCTGGCCATCCGCCACAGTATGTATATATATATATATATATATATATATATATATATATATATATATATATATATATATATATATATATACAGTGCATCCGGAAAGTATTCACAGCGGATCACTTTTTCCACATTTTGTTATGTTACAACTTTATCCCAAAATGGATTAAACTCATTTTTTTCCTCAGAATTCTACACACAACATCCCATAATGACAACGTGAAAAAAGTTTACTTGAGGTTTTTGCAAATTTATTAAAAATAAAAAAACTGAGAAAGCACATTTACATAAGTATTCACAGCCTTTGCTCAATACTTTGTCAATGCACCTTTGGCAGCAATTACAGCCTCAAGTCTTGTTGAATATGATGCCACAAGCTTGGCACACCTATCCTTGGCCAGTTTCGCCCATTCCTCTTTGCAGCACCTCTCAAGCTCCATCAGGTTGGATGGGAAGTGTCGGTGCGCAGCCATTTTAAGATCTCTCCAGAGATCTTCAATCGGATTCAAGTCTGGGCTCTGGCTGGGCCACTCAAGGACATTCACAGAGTTGTCCTGAAGCCACTCCTTTGATATCTTGGCTGTGTGCTTAGGGTCGTTGTCCTGCTGAAAGATGAACCGTCACCCCAGTCTGAGGTCAAGAGCGCTCTGGAGCAGGTTTTCATCCAGGATGTCTCTGTACATTGCTGCAGTCATTTTCCCTTTATCCTGACTAGTCTCCCAGTCCCTGCTGCTGAAAAACATTCCCACAGCATGATACTGCCACCACCATGCTTCACTGTAGGGATGGTATTGGCCTGATGATGAGCGGTGCCTGGTTTCCTCCAAATGTGACGCCTGGTATTCACACCAAAGAGTTCAATCTTTGTCTCATCAGACCAGAGAATTTTCTTTCTCATGGTCTGAGAGTCCTTCAGGTGCCTTTTCGGCAAACTCCAGGCGGGCTGCCATGTGCCTTTTACTAAGGAGTAGCTTCCATCTGGCCACTCTACCATACAGGCCTGATTGGTGGATTGCTGCAGAGATGGCTGTCCTTCTGGAAGGTTCTCCTCTCTCCATAGAGGACCTCTGGAGCTCTGACAGAGTGACCATCGGGTTCATGGTCACCTCCCTGACTAAGGCCCTTCTCCCCCGATCGCTCAGTTTAGATGGCCGGCCAACTCTAGGAAGAGTCCTGGTGGTTTTGAACTTCTTCCACTTACGGATGATGGAGGCCACTGTGCTCATTGGTACCTTCAAAGCAGCAGAAATTTTTCTGTAACCTTCCCCAGATTTGTGCCTCGAGACAATCCTGTCTCAGAGGTCTACAGACAATTCCTTTGACTTCATGCTTGGTTTGTGCTCTGACATGAACTGTCAACTGTGGGACCTTATACAGACAGGTGTGTGCCTTCCAAATCATGTCCAATCAACTGAATTTACCACAGGTGGACTCCAATTAAGCTGCAGAAACATCTCGAGGATGATCAGGGGAAACAGGATGCACCTGAGCTCAATTTTGAGCTTCATGGCAAAGGCTGTCAATACTTATGTACATGTGCTTTCTCAATTTTTTTATTTTTAATAAATTTGCAAAAACCTCAAGTAAACTTTTTTTTCATGTTGTCATTATGGGGTGTTGTGTGTAGAATTCTGAGGAAAAAAATGAATTTAATCCATTTTGGAATAAGGCTGTAACATAACAAAATGTGGAAAAAGCGTTGCGCTGTGAATACTTTCCGGATGCACTGTATATTTTTTTTTTTTTTGTTCTTTATTTCGCCTTATACAATTTCTTGTACTAGGAATTTGGTAGTTTTCGCATACCCCTTGGGGTCAGAGTGCAGGGTCAGCCATTGTACAGCGCCCCTGAAGTAATTACAGGTTAAGGGCTTTGCTCAAGGGCCCAGCAGAGCAGTGGCCTTTTTGGCAGTGACGGGGATTGGAACCGGCAACCTTCGGGATACCAGCGCAGATCCTTAGCCTCAGAGCCACCACTCCACCTGATATATATATATATATATATATATATAATAATAAATTCTAAAAGATTATTGTATATTAACTAAACATTCCATACACCACCATGCAGCACCTGAAGAAAAAATCTATGCATACACAGAAGAAATGGTTAAACTCCACACAGACTGTGACCACGCTAAAATTTGTGTAGTTATTTCCAGAGGGTGGTAAATCTACAGTACACTCACGAGGAAAAAGAAATCAAGACCTGTAGCTTTAATGCAAAAATATATTGTTTTAAAAAGGCATAAGCTCTATTCATGACCTGTTATCACATCATTGATAGAAATAAATATGCAGCTGCACAATATATGTCTCAGTTTACCTTCAGTTCATGAATGAAAGGCTTATTATGTATAAAGATAAAAGACTAAAGACTGATTGATTGTCAGACTTCAGTGATGTGCCTACTTTTCATTTATTCTTTGTTTCAATGGCAACTCGCAGCATTTCAGTAGCCTGCAAAAGCTGCATCTGTTGTTCGTCTTTGTGTAGGATCAAATTTAGGCTGGCATTTGATTTTGCACATTAGATCAAAAGAGTGAAACAGAAGGCCGAAATCTGCATCTTTCTTCAAGGTCATGCTGTGTTCACATGTTATGGGACAGATGGGAAATATAAATTTCACACTGGGAAATTTCATGTGAACTCCCTTCGAAGTTGTAGCTCTCAGTGGGACAACGTGGAGAACACATTGTTACTCCAGTTACTGAGTTGTGATGTAATGTTAATTTTTCACCTCATTCAATAATGTTAATTGAAAAAAAAAAATAAAATAAAATAACCAGGTCAGTCAGAATAAGGCAAAACACCATTAATGCCTACTTTAAATTTTCACAAATAAATAAATAAATAAAGCTTATCTTTAATTGCATTTTCTGGGAACCAAGTAGCAAATGAACATCAACCAGGAATTCACATGAACAATAAGCAACTGGCAAGGTGAGACCTGACAAGTGATAACATTGACAATTCCCACGGACCTGAACACCGCATTTGTTTGGGGGGACACCGGCAGAACCTGCTTTACTAGCTGGGTGCAGCTCCTTTTATCTACTAAAGCTATCTTGCCTCACACGTCTAATGTACAGCACTGCCTGCATGGCGGATTCTGTTGTCACTTACGTGGCTCTCACTGGTATTTTACTTCGGTGCTGTGCATTTGTAATTGAACATCCATGGCCACCCACTCAAGGTCATTACTTTGTCTAGTGCGCAGTATAAACACACTAAAAGGTGAGGTGTGTTCTTTTACTTGCAAAGTAAATATTAGAATATGTTAAAATTAAAGGTTGTTGACCAAAGGTTAATGGTAGCTAATAAGCAGAATATATTGAATACTTTCCTTTCACACTTAACAAAAGAAGGAATACTTGAATAATTTTAATGAACACGCCAACCTCCTGCTATTGGGTAAGCCCAACGACAAAGAGCTCTGTTTCTGTCTGTATTTCTGTCTATCCTTTGTGCAAAACAGGTCATAATATATCACCATTTTTAAGAGTATATTTGAGTATATGTTAAGTCTCTTGGTTTTCTTATTGTAAACAATGGTAAACCAGGACTAGCAGTTTAGCCAGCACATAATTAGGTATAATTCAAGTAAATTATACACTTTGAAGGCTTACACAAAAGGCACATGTTTCTGTTAAATTCAGACATTTATGCATTAATAATACTGTATAACACTGTGTTAAATAAATGGTTGGATCCTTCAGTATCCCACCATCATTGTTCTCTGGATTGTATTCTACATTTAGAGTAAACAAAAGTCAACTCAACGTTCATGTAGTTAACATAACACTGCCCTCTGCAGGCCTCAAAAAATCACTACACAGTACTTGACTGAAAAGTTCAGTTATCTCTTTCAAAACAAGAGTTAAGAAAAGGTAGCATATATAAAAGTAAAGATCTTTATAACACTCGTTTCAGTCACAAGGATGCACTGTTGCCTCAGCCATATTCTCTTAATGTCGTCATTACATTGAAACGTCTGTGACTTGCCACATAACTCCTCATTCTTTGTTTTTTACAGTTGTGTATTGTTGTAAAACAGTACTTGCATTTTACAGTATAATTCATTGTTTTAATATTTGGCATAATTTTATGTTCAGACCTTCATCACAGATGTCAGATTAAACAGTGGGGCAGTGGAGGGATGCATCGTAAACCACATGAAGCCTTCTGTCAGAACTGTGTGCAAGGTGTTTTGCAAGCGAGAGCTGGCTCCCTGATGTTCTGGGGGTGTATCGGTTATGCAGAAGTAGGTCCTGTGGTGGAGGTGACGATGCACTTGAACCAGAAGGGCTACGCTGGGCTTCTGGATCACCATGTGTCTGAAAACTGAAGATAATATTGGGATCATTCTTCTTCTAAATGACCATAGGCTGTGATATTAATTTTATTGGCACATGTTGAGATGATAAGTGGTAGAAAAGATGAAGGGTAATTCAGAACTGGCCTGAACAGTGTTTCATTGCTGACTGGCTAATTCTGTTCATTTGTGAACTTATTGCTGGGCAGAGATAAGAGATCATTGGACTTACTACTTTTATTTATTGGTATTACTTACAGGATGACTTTTTTGATAAATGTCTAATGCAAAAGATACCAACATTTCGTTCTCCATCCACTTATCTTGATGAGGGTCATGGTGGCACCCCAACTCCTAAGCACTCCCATTCCCAGCAGAGTTTCCAGATATTTCTAGGAAACCTTCAGACCAGCTGACAGATTTGACACTCTTTTTACATGCTTAAACCAGCTCATAGACAGGAGGAGGTATTCTCAAGCTGTTCCCAAAACCAGAATGAATCTAAGAAGACCTTAACTGGGTTAAATAAAAGGCATTTAAATGGCAAATACAAGGAAGACAGAGCAAGGGAAACTGAAATTAAAAACTAAAAGATGACTCTTTCTAACTGGTTTTGTTTGGCTTTTCTATAAGATATTGGTGCTACTGTTATACTTCAAACGTCCAAATGTACACTCTCTTCTCACCAACAACTCCATATACCCTTTCTCCCTAACCAAAGTCAAACCCTTGTCTGACTCTCCCTCCAAATTAAAGTTCAAATACCCCCTGCACCTTTTAAGCCCCAGTCCATGGCCACCTCCAAGGTCACATCTGGTCTCCTAAGACCCACTTCCAAATCTGGGATCGGCTTCAGAGTGGACTAAGAACACCAGGCCAGAACTCCTTGCACTAGCTCCACATGACTCTGCAATTCTTTGTATAGTACTAGCCTTAAAGGGCCAGGATACAATGGCAGCTCTTCAATAATGCAAGGACCGCAATCAGTAGCTCATATCACTTGACTTCCACTGACTGAAATATACTGCCATCCTGACCCTTACCCTAATCTCCTCTACTCACCTCAAATGGCTTGTCTTTAACTAGAGAAACCGTGGGTCTACTCTAATCCATCCGTATGCTGTTGAGCTCCGCTAACTCATTCATTGAGATGGGCCTACCTGCAGCCTGTAATATCTATGATGTATGTCAGGTAATATTGACAACATTAGTCATGAAGTGCCCTTTGAGTCCAATAACCCTTATACAACCCAAATCTTAACCATGGTGTAACTGGGCATGCATGAGGCATTTCGTGACTGACATTGTGGCCGTTGTGTGATGTTGGAATGTTATATGACTGATGTCATAAGTTCTGCAGGCTGCTATTACATTCTGTTGCATTCAGCCACTCATTTTTTTGTTCACTATACAGGAATATGGAGGTACAGCCACTCAGTCTTCCTCTGAAGACTTAGTCCTTCACTATGACAGCCCCATAAAATGTTAGCAAAACAGCTGCCACTGGACAGATACCAGTAACCCTCAACTCTTGAACAAAACCCTGAGATACTGGACCTCCTCTACATTTATTTTCCATGGGTGTGCGTGATTTGCATTGTGTGATGACTGTGCCGTCATGCTATTTGAGAAATAAACAAAGTCCCCTGCATGTGAAAGTTATAGTTAGGGATAAAAAGATTTAAGATAACATTAAGATGTTTTGGCTTACTCTTTTACTTCATTTTGCGCTTCACAAACTTGATCACTCTCTATGCTTCCTTGCTTGCTTTTAACCATCTTTTTGCTAAAAGCCCCAAAGCCCCTTCTTCCTCAGTCATCTAATTAAGCTGTTTATTTCAATAAACACCAATTTGTCATGTTGACTCTGATAGCAATCTAAAGGGAGAAAGCCACTGTGAACGCAGTGTAGAAGTGGAAATAATAGTAGCAGCAGGCAAATTGTTATGTGTACAGAGTACAGTACAGTGAAATCAACATGTAAAACATCGTCACCCTCCAGCGCATTGACAAACAAGAAATGATTCAAATACATACAGTTTGTCTATTTTATTTAATAAAAATCACAAATCAGTTTACCTGATGTGCTGCTCACTCCTGTTTCCATCCCATTGGTTCAGTTATGCTCCAATGTCTTGACCATTCTCAGAAAAAACCTTCTTAAGCTGCATGAAATTCTGGAAGTGATGTAAATTCATTATTAGGTGATTTATTTAAGTGTTAAGATAAGCATTTCATTTCCTTCTGACAATCATCTCATAAAGATAACTACATGCTTTGAGGATAATCTCTGCTTTGTTATCTTAATGAGCTGCTTTTGCCATAAACTATGGTGTTGTGATGAACATATATTAGAGTGACATCACAGTAAAATGAATAAAATCAGTGGCCGCACATAAAATACAACAGTATTTTCTGTAGTTCATTTACAAATACATATTAATCACGCTCACAAGGTGGCCACCTCAACATTATAAATAGAATATGATTCAACTTTAGTGTCAACATTAAACACAAATAATATCTTTCACTTTCAGCTTAAATATTTTGCCATTTAGAAAATACAATGCTTTTTTTACAAGAAATAAAATGAGTGTATTTACTAAGAGCAAACATCTTAAACTGTAGATAGCTGGGGCATACAAACCATTACGAAACATCAAGGTCTCAATACTCACATATAGTGAAGAGTGAACCCCTTGGAGTTTGCCTTGCCATAAGTTCATCGAAATGCAGAAACTTCGCTGGGCTCTGTGAAATGTATTGAAGTCAAAGGGGATGGAGGAACTGAACTAGTTTTGAGTGAAGTATAATGACCCAATGATCTTTTAATTTTTTTAGGGGTAGGGAAACATCTTCTAACTATGCTGGACCAATTATTGTTGCCAAATATGTGATCTGAGCTGTGAGGCAGCTGTGCTAACCATTGTGCTACTGTGTCTCAAACAACAAAATATGCAGACAGAACTATAACCACAAACAAAATTCAACCAATGGCCACAAACTAGCAATAAAAAGTAAATAAAATATAGATCATGGCACTCACAGACTCCCAATCTTCGGGGCACACATCAGATGTCCCATGATGCAGCGGCATGGGACTGGCTCATTCCATTGCTTGCAGTCATGCCTCCGGGCAAGGTTGGAACGTCTTTTTTGTTTCTGATCCATCAGTGCAAGTGTTCCACACATTATTTTTATTCCATCAAGAATAAATAAACAATTGTAAATAGTAATAAATCTTTCATTATTATTGCACATAGTTTCCTTTGTTTTCTGATTGATGAGGGGAAAATAAAGGGTTCCTTTAAAACTTGTTTGACTCTTAAATGCAGCATGTGGGTAGTTACACCAGCATAAGAAATTAGAAAATTAGCCACGTGGTGTGGCAGGGATCATTGTTATAAATTCGGTGGCAGTACTCATAATATTCTCATTATTAAGTGAATATACTACAATTATTATTATTATTATTATTATTATGTTTTAAACAAATTGGCATTGCAAATCCGGCTGGAGTACAGATCAGTTAGTGACATCATGCATGGGCAAGGCAACAGATTGGGTAGCAATATGTAATATGTGGTATGCTTACAGTTTGTATGCATGAAAAGTGTAGCCATGGCTACTACAGCTCTGTGATGTCACACTGGCCCAGCAAAGCATCATGGGATGCTGGGAAAAAAATGTTTGTCTAAGCCAGCCACATGGTGAATTTCCAGAAAAAAAAATTCACAGAACAAGGTTGCCTGTGAACACAGTAGCAAAAAGTGCTTTGGCAAATTTCGCCACTCGATACCAATCACCCACAACAGACTAAGTGTCATTGTTACCAGCAAAGCATCATTCAGGGTCTCTAAATTCAATCCAATACAAAGATGACACTGCCCTTGTGTTATCCTCCATTATATTGCAGAGGGGAACAAGAATGCGGGTTGCTGGAATCAGATCTGCCATTTGTACCGCTCCATTATCCAGCTGCACATCTGGCTGACTTAGCTGTGATGTGGCCTACTTGCCTAATGGTCCTCTCTCTTAGCTTGGTTGCAGTACAGGAATACAGACAGTTTGGACTGGTAAACTAGAAGGTCACTACAATGCATGTTCCAGTTTTAGACAGCACAATATACGCAGCAATTTTTGTCCTTTCTTGTAGGGAGTTCTGAATCTCAATGCTCAAAATTGTGCTACACACTGAATATGCAGACTTGTGTAAGCAACGAGTGAGATACTTGGAGGGGAGTGATTGGGTTGACCCTTCCTGATGTGATTCTGAACAACAGATTTAAGTACTGGAAGTTCACAGAAACAAATAAGTTATTCACAAAACCTTAATGTAAATGCAATCTTGGTTTCCAGCAGGTAGTGGAAATAATATATAGACTCCACATCCCAAATATGATCTTATAGAGAGTTTTGCTTCCTCTTAAAGATGTCAGAATCTATAATGTGCTTTAATATCAGTACTTTCTCCACCAATTTCAAACTTAAACTTTCTGTAATATGAAAATAAAAGGCTAGGCTGAATTACATCACGAATCACAGGGGCCCTGGTGAAGCATGTTTAAGAGGGGGTTTCAGAGGAGCAACCATATCTCCTTGGGGTGCGTTCAGCCTCCCTCTTCACAACATGAGCGGCAGACTGGCCACAACTGGTTGCCCCCCTAGTGTAAGTATAATGTGTTGTGCAGGAACTACTTTCAACCTTGAGATAACGCACCACATGCCAATACTGAAACAGACAAAAACCTTTCAAGTACATGGGCAGCACATTAACCCTATTATCTAATCTTAAAAACACAACTTGGACTCTGATTTCAAATTTAAAGAGCTTCTCAGCCACAGGTCATCTCCAGAAACATTTAGATTTGCACCCAGTTGTTACCTTTCCAGTTTGAAGGGTTTGTGGAACTCGGGAGAAAGCAATAATCTCTGTGACTTTTAACAGAGGGGATAAAGTTCAACTGATACCTGACAGTTTGTGTTTGTACCCCGAATTATGTGCTTTGTTCAGGGTTTGTTTGTAATATTTGTATTTGTTTATTTGTCTCTTATTCTATTTCAGTGCTTTGTATGTCCTGATTTATATTTGTTTGGTATTTTATGCAGATATTATTTCAATGCAATGTTATATATGCCATGTCATCCTTTCTGAATTTCTGTGAAGTGTTTTGAGTATGGGAAAGGTGCTATATAAATAAAACCTATTATTATAGAAGTTACTGCTTCATTAATAAAATAGATTTAGGTAATTTATCTGCTTTTTTATTTTTTTTGTATGAAATTACTGCCCTTCTTATTATTCAGACCCTAATTGGACAATCTTTGAGTTTGTTAGAATTGAATAGTACCAGCAAGAAATATACTTATAGTTCTGAAGGCAGACATGTACATGCTCATAACTAAAGATATACACTCAAAATGTAGTGGAGGTACTCATTTCAACTACTTAAATCTTCAGAAGTCGGAATCCAGTTTTCCTTTTCTACAGTTTACCACTTGCTTGATATAAATCCAGCCAGTGCTATTTTTCTCTTAAATATAAGGCTCATAGGTTTGTGTTTTGTTATGTTAAAACATTGCTGTAGCATTTTTTGTTGCCTAATTATATTTAATGCTTTCTTGCAATCTGCAGCTCCTGATGCCCCCTATACACACTGGAAGCAAACAGTGTTTTATTTGGAAGATTACTTAACTGTAAGACGCGGTGAGGAGATATATGGAACAATAGCCATGAAACCAAATGAGAAGAACATAGTAAGTCCTTTTCAGGCTACATTAATAATGATTTGTCACAAAACTGATGTACTTCATTACCATTTCAAGCAGAAAAGACTTTTAATTAAGTTCTTTGTTTTAGGTGCAAAAATAATTACATGGCATCACTGGCAAGCCAAGATAAGGCACTATTATTGCCTGGCCTCTTTTGATTTTGCCTCAATAGATGACAGTATCTTTTTGTTTATGAGGCTCTGCATCCTGATTGATGTATTATTAGGTTACCAGAGCTATCCACAAAAATCTGTGCAATTTATAATTTGCTTTTAATTTAAGACTCTGAAAGAGATACTTGAACATATACACAAACAATCCCACTGGCAAAATAAACTGTGGTCTAAAGTAGAAGAATCAAGAAAGATGTTTGGTAAGAACTGTGCACTCTGGGACGACTCATCCAACCCAAGTGAACAGGGCAGCAGGCATTACTAATCCTTATTAGTTCTGGAGGCTTCCTGTCCACCCCCAAGTGTATTTTCTATGGAGTGAATGCAGAGAGCCACACAGTAATGATAAAAGTAGATTTCTGAATTATATTCTGCTGTCGGAATCAGACTCGTGTGAGTTTTGTAGTAGCTAGATCCAGGATTTTATTCGGTAAGTCATTTTTGATTACATGCTTGTTTTTCAGCACCCCCAAGTGGACAAATGCTGTATGTTAAATCATGTGTTTAACAATCATTTGATTGCACTAGTCATCTCTATTCTTTATTCAATTATTAATAATTATCAATTATACATATAAAATGCACACACAAATGTTAATTTCTGTCGATACAGATTGGCAATGTTGCAACATATTGAACGTCTCTTATAAAATATTTAATAATTTCTCACTGAAAATTTGAAAAGAAGTCTAATTTTTAAAAATGCTGCATTCTGAAAAGCTGTGAGCAAATGCATAATGCTAAAAGGAAGGGTTAGAAAAGCACAGCATGTCAACACTTACCAATCGCAACTGAAGAAAATGCTGCCTCTAGCCCTTTGTGACAAGTTTCTTGTAAGACTCTGATGTTTTCATTGAGTTAGATTAGGCTGTCAGTCATTCATTAAGATCTGTATGCCCTCATACAACCCATCCATTAACATGTAAGACCTTACATAACTGCATATTTGTTCCAACTTGTTGTTCAGCTATTGTGTTTAACCTGATTTGTGATGGATGGACAGCCAAGTGCGCTCCTTTCATTAAAATGGTCTACCAATAGGTGGATGTATTTGGTCTTATGCAGCTCTCATACTGTCAGGAGAAATATATTTATAAGGAGGCAAAAAAAGAAGAAAACAATTTAATTTAAGGGTGGCATGGTGGTGCAGTGGTAGCGCTGCTGCCTCACAGTTAGGAGACCCGGGTTCGCTTCCCGGGTCCTCCCGGCGTGGAGTTTGCATGTTCTCCCCGTGTCTGTGTGGGTTTCCTCCCACAATCCAAAGACATACGATCCCCTAAATTGTCCCTAGTGTGTGTTTGGTGTGTGGATGTGTGTGTGTGTGCCCTGTGGTGGGCTGGCACCCTGCCCAGGATTTGTTCCTGCCTTGTGCCCTGTGTTGGCTGGGATTGGCTCCAGCAGACCCCTGTATTTAGGATATAGCGGGTTGGCTAGTGAATGGATGGATGAATTTAATTTAATTGCAGGTTAGGTGCATTGGTGGTCCTAAAGTGTGCTTGGTGTGTGTGTGTCCTGCAGTGGGTTGGCGCCCTGCCCAGGATTTGTTCCTGCCTTGTGCCCTGTGTTGGCTGGGATTGGCTCCAGCAGACCCCCATGACCCTGTGTTCGAATATAGCGGGATGGAAAATGACTGACTGACTGACTTTAAAAATCCAGAAAAAAACATTGTCATTTATTAGGTTGTACTCTTAGTGACTGCCACCTGGAAGTAAACCCCATTATTTTTGCTCTCAGTGTGACAATGGACCAGACACAAATAAACTAACCAGTATGGGAGATATGACCCCTATAACCTGAATGACTAGCACCCACTTTTTCCACATTAAACACCATTGTAATACAGTACTGAAATATTAATATTCTTATTAAATCTGTATTGTTAAACTGAATACCCTTTTGAGCAAATTTCCATTTTGTAAATATCAAGTGAAAATCTTGAAAAAAAGTGCATAGGCCTGAAATGAATTAGCACTCACTTATTATGTTGGAGTTCTAAATCAAGAAAATTCAAACATCACAATATCCATTGCTAGGCACATTGTTAACATTATAGATGCGGTGAGGGACCGGCGTCAGAGCCTGCAAATGGTAACACAACATGAGTAGAAAGAAGTGATGTAATTGTGTTTATGGCAAACAGTTTTAACTGGGACCTGTCACCGTGACACATATGTCTGAGTAGGTTGTGGAGTTTAAATATGAGATATCTGCAAAATATTTTAAACACTTATCATACAGTTTTCTATCCTGCTTAATCCAGACCAGGGTCTTCGGGTACTAGAGCCTACCCCAGTTAACATAGGGCGCAAGGCAGGAACAAACCCTGGACAGGAACACACACCTGGGACAGTTTAGTATCGCCAATCCACTTAACCTGCATGTATTTGGACTGTGGGAGGAAACCCACACAGACATGGGGAGAACTCCAAACTCCACACAGGGAGAACCCAGGACATGAACCCTCATCTCCTTACTGCAAGGCAGCAGTGCTACCATGGTGCCACTGTGCTGTCCATTTTTGATTAGTCAAAATGCAAATTACAGATATTCATAACATACAGAGTGATGTATACAACAGATAGACTTTTCTAATTGACTTGAACTTTCAATTAGAGACATAAATACTCTTGTCAAGTGAGACACCAGTTCAAAGAAAGTAAGGGGGGACAAGATGAAGAGTTGGGCACCATCCTGGTATCCAATTTGATAACCAAGGCAAAAAAAAAAAAGGAAAAGTTCAAAACATACACAAAGAAAGGAAAGACGATAGGTGTCAGGTACACAGTCAAAGGGAGCTCCATTATCTTCAGGCGCAGATTTAAGAATGACTGCTGACTTCGAGTCTGATGATCTGTTAAATACCCTTTGGTGCAGAAGGATTGGGACTACCATGTTGCTCCTGGAAGCGACGTAAGTTGCCCTCTCATATGTCCTCCTCAGGTCTGCAGATGAAAAGAAACGAGGAGGAAATGACTGCGTTACCTCACCTTGGGTGGGAGTCATTCTTGGAGGTGCGGTTTATGGGCTTGTGTGTGACACTGTAATTACACTTTGACCCTTTCAAATTATAATTTGAGATATCATCAATTTCATTTTTCTTTCATTTATTTTCTCTCAGACCCACTTAATGTAATCCAGGGTTGCACGTGTGCTAGGATCTATCCTGGCAACGCTGGACACAAAACAGGAAGCAACTCTACACAGTGTGCCAGTTCATGGCAAACCCCACTTATGCATATACCTACACCTGTTTTGACTCTGGGGACAATTCAGAGATGTCACTTAACCTACACATCTTTGAGGACTTGGAATGAAAACCGGAGAACACAAAAGAAAACTCATGCAGAAACAGAGAGCAGCAAACTCCACATAGGCAATGGCCAGGTGTGGGATTAAAATACAGGACACTGGGTCTAAGAAACGGCAACTTTAACGATTGTGCTTGTGGATGAAGGTTTGAGGCAAACAGCAGGCAGACAGCAGATGTAGAGTAAAAAAGCAATTTCTTTATTCTTGATGAGCAGAGAGACCACTGCAGCCCCTGTCAGCTTGTGTCACTGACAGTTACCAGCAATAGCCCAATCTTGCGGGGGTTGAGTTCCCTTTTATAATTGATAGATCTCACAGAGACAGCTTATCATGAGACAAGGTTACACAATTCTTTGGGGGGGTTCAGTAATATGCCCAAAAATTACAACACATTTGTTCAAAACAACTTAAGAAGAAGTGAAAAAGCCTGTTGCTGCTGATTTTACAATCCTAGATGTTTTTTAAGATTAACAGTTTCCTGAGTACAGACTAAAAGGTCAGCAGTTTGACAGAAATGTTGCAAGTTTGTTCTTTTAGCTTTTGCACGTAAACACTTAATACTTTGATATGTAAGTCTTATTAGAAGCAATTAATCCATAGCTTATTAATACAAACTAGTAATATACTTATACTGTTGAAATGATTATACAGGTAATGGTTTTTCTCTTTCTCATGCTGCAGTGCCATCCCCTAATTCGTTTTAGGTTTCCAAAGTTACATTTTAGGTATCTTTAATTTGAAGATATCAGAGATTCCTGTAATCCTTATTTGGACTTGTCAAAATGTAATAATAGATATCATATAGTGAAAGCTCCACAGAGGTATGGAACATGGTGAGCCATTATTGGCAGATGAAGGATGCCTTTGCATGAAGTAGTCATTAGAGCATTTTGATGAATCAAACTTTAACTAACCAGAACCGAAATTTGCCATACCATATATTAACGTAGAGTAGTAATAGAAATTAAAGACATCGATAATGTACAGCACTTTGAGACAAGTGAGGAAATTTTGCGATTAAATTCTATGGAGCTTTCATTATTAAATGTCAGTGATCATATTTTGGCTCGTGAAAATCTAAATTTCACAAAGCTTTTAAATATATTTGACTAGTTAAACCATTGTTTTAGACATCAAAAATATTTTATCTTACTGAAACTCAAGTTATCTATAATTTTCACTAGTCAAAATCTAATTTTAAGAAATCTGAAAATCAAATTTTGACTAGTGAAAATTTAACTACAGGTATATCTCTAAACAGAATTTCAAAATTCTAATTAGAGATAGCAGTAATTGAAAAACGATAGACGTCAATGGGGAAAGTACCTCTGTCTTCATTTGTCCAAATGAGATTTCCAACATCTGCGATTTGGATTCTATCATATCAAAACATTATTACAGATATCTCAGATTTGAATTTTGTCTACTCTAAATATAATTGTACATCTCTAAAACTGGAATTGGCACAAACTGTTGATTATGAAAATGGTGTTGTAAATTAAGCAATAAGATTGTACACTTTGGTTACACATTACCTTCTCCTGTCTTCACCTTATTCTTCTTGCTTCTTCCACAGCGTGACTTAGATTTCACAATTGAACTGGATTTCAAAGGACAACTTTGTGAGACCTCAATATCCCATGATTATAAGATGCGCTAGGCACATACAGAAAAGCGTCTGCAGCAGATGTAACCTGGTGCTCTGATTAGCTGGCAAAATAAAAGCAAGTATTGCACTTCTGGGGTTTGTGACAAAGAAAGAAGAGTTCATTTCTGGAGATTACCTGGCGCCAGGCCTGACCCATAAAGCGAAAGGCATAATGAGGAAACTTACAACTTATCTACCAGTTTCGGACTCTTTGCAGTTCTCCGATTGTAGGAAAAGAGACCAAGAATGTAGTATGTAGTCGACCATCTCAATTGTTATTTTGCTTCACTATAATTTTAACAGAAAACCTGGATTATTCTTAAAGATGATGCATGATTTGAAACATCTGCACAGGCTTTTTTTATTTTATCAAAAGGCTTCCATTAATTATTTTTTATGATGGTAGAAGTTAAAAGTAGACAAGTAGCCACTGGGCAATTTGCATTTAATTTATAAAGGACAACAACATGTTGTTATGAGACTTAGGTATGGTGTTACATGAAATATAAGAGGACATGTGGAGCATTTGAAGAATGCCCTGTGGCCCTTTTTTGCTAACATGATGTTTCTTTCTCAAATTGTTTAATTAATAATTTAATCATACAGTATGTTGCATGCCCTGTAAATTTACGGACTTAAAAAAAACAAACTTGTATTTGTGGGAGAAATGTGACACAAGTGTAAGAGACTATGTGGAAAACCTTACCTTAAATGCTCATTTAATTTATTTGGTTTTCACAAATGCAATATTCTTCAACGTTTGTTTTTGATTTCACTGAAGGTTTTTGACATTTTCTTCATTGGAGGTTAATTAACCATTCAATGTGCTGCTCTAAAGAAGTTAATAATAAATATCAAGGCAGCTTCATTTAAGTGTCTGGATGAAGGCAACCAGTCATGTCGAGGCTGCTTACGCACAAAAGCTAAAACGATACTTGACTACATTCTTTGTGAAGCAATTTTAATGACGGTGTGTGTTAGGATATAACTCTGATCTATAATTCTGATTGTCTGACCTTGACTGTTACATATCATTTTTGTGATGATGATGATGATGATGATATTATTGCATTGCTAATCTGTTTATTGTTAAATGATATACACGTTTGTTGGGCTATAATATGTACTGGTATTGTACTGAGAAGAGTGAGTTATTATTATTATTATTATGTAAAGGCTTTTATAAATTTAGCTATGCTACAGTACTGTGCTTTTTTAAAACTTTGAATAACTAAAAAATGAGGCAATATCCTTAGTGGTGCAAAAACACATTTTACAATCCATTCAATAATACCTTCAAAACATTTTAATTGTTCCTTGTTCTGAGTCTATTGAAGCCTACTAAAGTATAAAGGAAAAGGCCAACATATTTATGTTTTCACAATTTGAATTTCTGTGTAAAGTACACAAAAAGGATATAATGTTAATCTTCCTAAGAATGTGGTGAAAAAATAATAAAAAAAAGAAGAAGAAGACCTGTGTTGTCTTGTATTCTACTATGGATAGAAACACTCAGGACATGACACAGCACTGGAGTGATCCAAGCACTTGTACTGTACATGCTTTGGGGTGTTTTTTTCCCCTTCTGATATGCAGTCATTTTCTTTTCTTGTTCAACCAGCTCCAAATATGATTTCTATATGTGAAATTTTAGGTAAAAGTAAAGAATCATGAGTGGGAAGTCTTACAGCACATTTTACTGCATAAAATGATTAAGAAAAAGAATTTTTATCCTCACCTCCAAATGGAGCAAAAACAACTCCAATGAACACCAATATTTTTAATCTTATTGTGTCACATTATTGTCTTTTTCCAAATTACACTAAATCATAAGACACTTGTAGAGTTAACAAGTCTCTGAAATACAGAATTACAAATAAAGGAATGTGTCCCTAAACTCACTTTGACCCCTAAGGCACAAATTTTCCTGTTGAGCCCAAGATGACGTTTATAATAAGTAATGTGACATTAAAAGTTTTGTTCAAAATTACTAACATCCTTCGAGAACACAGCAGCGGGGCCAACAGGTGGTTTTCTTTCCACCATGTCTTTAGACGGGACAAGCACTTTTGTTAAATGGCTAAAGATAGTAACTCCAAAAAAACACCTTGACCCAGATATATATTTAACAGGCCTGAGACATATGCCAGACCAAAAAAAATAAATAAAATAAAATAAAAATGAGTTAGGCATCATTATTAGTGTCCTTGAATCAAGTGAATAGGCCCAAAACACTGATTTCACCTTGACATGAAGCTCCATTCAAAACAGACAAAAAGATCTGCTCAATCAGAGGCCCTGTGTGCTGTGAATGGCACTTCTTGACCTCACTGTACATGTGTGTGTGTTCACCCTGGGATTGCTGGGACAGGCTCCAGCTGCCCTGCCACGCTGCTCAGGATAAAGCGGGCATTTAAGATGGATGGACGGACGAGTCCATTCCTGCTGTTTTTCTTCTACATTTGTGTTTATTGATGTGTTCAGATTTTTTGACCACTGTTTTCATGATACTGCCTTTTGAGTATTTCCATGCAATCGTGCCCATGTTTTTAACAATGCTGCCACACGATGTTCAACACATGATGAAGTTTCTGAATGCATGAAAAAACTTTTAAAATTCAGTTATTCTAAAAACTCATTAAGATGAGTATGGATCTTGAATCCCCAACTATGGATTTTGGTTAATTTGTCGAGTTTTACCTTCTTTGACCCCTGCAGGTTTTTGACTTTCGCTTTTCTTTTTCTCATTTCCTGGTCCATTTTCCTGTTGTAATCTGCCTTGGTGGCAGGCCTGTCAGCCCACTGTGATTGATACCATATTACTCCAATACCATACACGCACATTCCCTAAATAGCTTGCTCCACCCTTGTGTACACCTCGTGAAACATGTCAGACAGGAAATGACCAGCCCACCCACTCAATAGATGGTAGGAGAGTATGGTTACTCTGCACTTATTAATTTGAATCCCAGTCAGGTTATCATTTATGTTGAGTTGTCACATCCTCCATGTCTACAAGGGCTTTCTCCAGATACTCCAGCTTCTTCCCACATCCTAAAGACAGAAGTTAGATTAATTCAGGCTTCTAAATTGGCCAAGTGTGGTGTTGGAATGGAATCCAGAAAAGAATTGAATGATTGTAAATGCACTAAACACTTTTGAGGTCATGCTTTGTGCTACACATGCAGAATATGTGTTTTTAGCTTTTAACTAACGCTCAGGCCAGTAGTCTGCTTGTCTGCTTTACATGCGGGCCATAAAATGGACTTGAATAAATGAAACAAGAAACGGTAAAAGTTACTAATTACTTTTACTTGCTCAGTAGTACTAGGGTGTTGTATCATGTTAGCCATTATGGATGTGGTAAGAAGTCAAGCAAAATGACACCTTTTATTGGCTAACTAGAAAGATTACAATATGCAAACTTTTGAGGCAACTCAGGCCCCTTTATCATTACATCTCGCCTGAAGAAGGGGCCTGAGTTGCCTCAAAAGCTTGCATATTGTAATCTTTCTAGTTAGCCAATAAAAGGTGTCATTTTACTTGAATTCTTTTACTTGCTCAAAAATACCGCCTCATTCTTTTTCTTTCTACCATATTCTAAACAAGAACGACTCAGCATTTGCTACAGGAAAGAATGAAAATGAGTTTCAGTTTGTTTCCTCATCAAAGTGAATAAAATAAATATACTTAACCTTTACGTAACCATGGTTGGAACTGCACCATATTTAGGCAACTATTGCTCAAATCTCAGACAGACCAGAACTGAAGAGAGGAGGTTCAAATTAGAGGAAACACGCAGGTCAAGTAAAGCTGAGCTCCTAGCACTTTTTTGTTCTTGAAGCTGGTGCCAGCATTTGGTCAAAGATGAATAGTAAGCATTGAGAATACCCTGATGGGATTCATATTCTGCTGCTCTACATAAAAATCAACTTGAAAGTACAGAATCTACAAAATAACAGGCCAAAGATTCACACACTCATGCCATTATCTTGGAAAATGTTTGACATTAGAATTATTATTATTTAGGTCAAAAACTACTCAGTGTTCCTCTGCTTTCATGTTTCTTTCCACATCCAAGAGATGTGCAGGTTGATAAAGAAACTCGAAAAAGGCCTGAATGTGTGTGAGTGAGTGCACTCTGTGACGGACTAGCAAGGGTCGCCAGCTCCAGTCCTGGTGGGCCGCAGGTTTTCATTCTAACCCTTTTCTTAATTAGTGACCTGTTTTTGCTGCTAACTACTTCTGAATTAATTTTAATTGACTTGCTCTTGAAGATTCAGACCCCTTCATTGTTTTTTTTTTTCTTAATAAGCAGCCAATCAATAATGAGATACAAAATGAACCAAAACATGAGCAGCAAACTGTGTCCATCATACAATATCTGAAAATAAAGAAAGGTGAAGGTCTCAGGAATGTTGATCTGCTCAGGTCCTCAGAACATTTTAACAGTGCTCTTAGAAAAGAGAAAATCCACAGTTTCAGAAATGTCTGCTATTGCACAATGAGAGCACCAACAAGCCATGGAATTAAAGAACGGGTATAATTAACAACAAGACTCAGCACCTCATTAAGCAGCTGGTTAGAGCAAAATTGGTGGGAGTCTGAGGCCCTGACTTAGTTGGCCATCTATTGGCTCACTCACTTCACATTTAATTTCGGTTTGGGAGCTGTTTAAGGAAAGAAACAAAGCAATTCAAAGGAACGATGAAGAAATTCAGGGGAACAAATCTTAAAAAAGCAATTCAATTAAAATGAATTCACAAGAAGTTAATTAGCAGCACAAACTGGGCACTCATTAAAAACCTGCAGCCATGGTGGTCCTGCAGGACTGGACTTGGCGACCCCTGGACTACACCTCAGGCAAGTGTTGGTTAGTGCTTCGTGCCCAATGCTGTTGAAACAAACTCCAGCTCACAAGATCCTTACTGTTCAAGGCAGGTTGAACATTGCGTATGATACAATATACTAATATACTGTACGTAACACCCTAACCCACTTGATTTAACATCCCACACTGGGATGAATGGAAAGGAGAATGGTGGTCAAAACACACACATTATCACACAAATAAATGACTGATCTGCTTCAAAAAATGAGCAGAATGTACCTAAATAGATATATTGAGTTGGCCAATTAAACAAAGTGACTAGGAAGGAAGCCATTATTGTCACTGTATAATGAAATTGTAAAAGCTGCAACTTTAAACTGTGCAAGTTCATCAAACAATGACAAACAAATAATATAAAAAGTACACATCCTATGACAAATAAATACCAAACATAAAAAAGATCCTTTTCATGTATGCTGAAAGTCCACGTTATTGCTCTGGATAAATAGGTACTGTATGTTCTGCTTAGGTTAGTTCCATTTAATTGTATGGTGTCAAAACAGATAACTAATAAAAATATCAAGTGCGCTCCAAAATATTCAATGTGAGAAAAATGTAAAGTAACAAAAAATGGGACTAAAATGGAATGTTTACCCCAAGTGAAAATATACAGTATTGAAAAAAAAGACAAAGAAGTTCATTTTAATAAACAAATCTGTTTATTCCCACTTTATAGCACAAAATAAAAAATACCACATTGTTTGGGGCTTTTTATTTACAAAAATAAAACATTATAGTATAAAATTTGTGATGCAATTGCAGATTGCCCATAATCAACTTAATTATTTCCAATATTTAACAACAGAATCGACACTGTGTTTGACTTGCATGTCTGTAGACCTAACAGTATCTCAGAATAATCAACAGCAAAGTGTTCTCCTACAGAAACAAATCATAAGTCCATAAAAACTAACCCAATCTTAATATAATATATAATGTATTGTGTTTAATCAGGCAGTGTTTCCACTTGGCAATATTTACAAAAAATACATAGTTTTATAGACAGAGAAGCATGATAGTGTCTTATAACTGAAATTTAGTGCATCGCTAGTCTTGTCCTGATCTTCTATCAGACGGAACTAACATTTTATCTTAAACATTCTTATTGCAGATTCATATTCCACTTATCCTGATGCAGCATTATTATTTTTTAAAATAAAATGTATATACTTCACCAACATATGATACAATATACTAACATACTGTACATATCATTCTAACCCATTTAATTTAACATCCCACACTAGAATGAGTGGACAGGAGAGTGGTGCTCACATGCCATTTCCTCCTGCTCCAGGATATCAGCATTTGGCATGCAATCTTTATAAACATTTGGCTGTGTGATTCATTAGCATTTTAGAATCCAACTCGACGTAGGCCTGTTGTACAGAGATGGGTTTTCAAGAGCCCTTTCCAAACGTACTTTATTGCATGTGGTGCCTTCCATAGCAAGAACTGCTGCAGTTTTCTGATATGCCATAAAATAAAAACACACTGACAGAAGAAACACAAAGAGTGATCAACAGGAAACTTGAAAACATGAGCATACATGAAGATAGATAGACAGACAGACACACACAAAGATAGATAAGGCAGCAGGAGAAAGAAAGAAAGAAAGAAAGAAAGAAAGAAAGAAAGAAAGAAAGAAAGAAAGAAAGAAAGAACCTTAACATGTATAGAAGCTGTACAAATCTTCAAATAGTATTACAAGTACCCCCCTAAAATGCACACAGACTCAATGATGTCAGCTTCAAAATGGAACGAAGAGGAGGACTTTAACACGAATGTCAATTTTGGGATAATATGAAGAGACACATTAAAAATATTTTAGATGTCAGCAGTCCTGTCATTCAAAAGCACTGCATGAAGGCTTTAGCCTACTGAGACGTCCAGCTGCAGAAGGTCTTATTGACTGCACAACTTTAAAATGTATTATGTAACAAAGACAGGTCCTCAGATGTGCTGGAATTTAGAGTTTTTGACAGCTGGGTCTGCAATATTATACTGAAGTGGAGAAAAGTGAGAGTGCTTTGCCTGGGTGGTGTGGGTTCTTATGTTGGACACAGGTCTAGGGTGTAGCACAAGTATTCTCAATTGGTTGTTGCTCAATAAACACTTTCAGCAAACAGAGCATATCTGTTTTCAGAGGCACTGCAGGTACCACAGTGCTAGTTTAACTACAAAATATTCATTTTCTGGGATGAGCCCAGCATGAACTGATATAGCATGACAGTACTAGAAGATAAGAAATGATACAAGATACTAACTGTTGGGTGAAGTTGCTTCCCTGTTTAGACTAAAGGGTTTTGCCTCTTCACCATTTGTATGGTTTTTCCACATTCTACTCAAGTTTACATAGACTTTCACCTTGTACATTCCACTTTTCATAAATGCACAAGCTATGTTGTTTGTTGACTCTAATTAGCACTGTGTGAGTGAAAGTTGGCATGAGAATGGCCCCTTCAGCAGACCAGCTTCCAGTTCACATTTGGTTCATGCCATATGACCAATAGGCCTTGACATCTTGGGAGAAATGGTTTTGGAAATTGTGCGGCTGGATGATAAATGACGCACCCATCGCTTAATAAACACTAACTAAGACATTATTTAGTTTCTTTCATTTTCTAAGCTATCTTTAGTCACAGGAATGGAAGCACATCAGTAACTGACCCTGAGAGGGACAGCAGTCCATCACTGGGACACGTAACAAAGGTGAGTGTCCTCAGGAATAAAATTAAAGAGTAAATAACCAAGAGATTAGACAAGTATGTGGGTAGGAACAAACTAAAATCTAAAAGACAGGCATACCAGAAGAGGCAGAAGGAAAATCAAATGATAAAATCCAAAACACAAATCCAGTAACAACAAAAAAAAAAGTCCTCAACACTAAAGTCTTCTCAGAAGCACCTTCTAGCTTCCATTTCTCCAAAAAAAGAATGCAGAAAACATGGAAAGGGATTCAAGGCTAGGACGTTTTGCAGTAGTATATAATATATAAGTGGGACATGATGTCATAAAACATCACATGACCTTTGTGTCAGCTGACCGGCCATGGGCATAGCAACCATAACCAATATGGCAGTGGCTATGCAGGGATTGTCACAAAGTGGCAAAGACCATTCAAAAAAACAACACAAAATGGTGTTGACCAGGATAATATGATAAAAAATATACATACCCACAAAAATAAGTGTAAACGGTTACAACATGCATACAATGATGCCAAAGAGACATTACTGCACACATTAGGGCATGTCTTTGGACTGTGGGGGAAAACAAAACAAGCATGGGAAGAAAACGTAAACTCCATTTAGGTATCCAGGAACGGAGGCTGGACGCAAGCACCATGAGGCAGCAAATCTACCCTCTGCAGCACCATGATATGCTCATCTCTGCACTCCATTAGATGTGCTGTTCCTGTAGATAAGCGAGTCTAAAACAGCTAGACAAACTCTCACTTCTTGAATTAGAGGATCAATAAAAAGTCTTAATTTGCAATTCAAATTCTCAGTGGTTTTTTTGTTTTTATATTTTACATAGACATTAATTTTATTCATATTAGAGTTGTAAACTTCAAACAGCTCACCAAATGAGATATGCCCCTTAAGGTTTAATGAATATGTATAACTTCACTGCACACGCTCAGGCAATGTTAGCAGAAGTCCGCATTTACTGTACGATGCAAAAGTTATTTTGGAGGTGGTGCTTTAAACCAGAAACGCCACAAAGTTGGGACCCAAACAAATATGGAGCGCATGAACTGGAACAGAACTGTATCAAATAATATTGTCGAAAATAAGAAAATCTTTATAAAATCATATATGCTCTGAACATGTAAACAAACCTAAATTCACACAGTTGCTTCCAAAAATTAATGCTAAAACATATCTTTTTTTTCTCTTTTATATTAAGTTACCTATTAATAAAATGTCAGTGCCTTCACCTTCTGTTAATATCACTGAACACATGTACAGTATATATACATTTTCCCTCTGCACATATTCATTATATTACAGTTAGTCAAAAAACAGTGTTGTTGAATTAACAGTTTACTTTAAGTGCTTTACTTTACAAGACTTGGCTTTGACAAGTGACACTCATATTTATAAATTCTTGTAGTGAACAGTGATAAACAAAGAAAGCACTGTACAGGACGTACTTGGCACACCTTTACATCACTTTGTGCCCAAGAGAAACTACAAACGTCTGGAGCTCTTTTACTTAAAATATTTGTGTGAGCTGCTTGAAAGTTTTACTGCCGGCTGCAACATGACTTTTTCTTTGCATTGTCATCAGCTAGTTGGATTGTCTTTTCTTTCTCCTTATCTTCTTGTTCCTTTAAAACTCTGGGGGAAAAAAAAAATAGTTACCACAATGCTAATACATCGGAAATACACAATAATCAAAGTAAATTGTGACACCTTCTATAACAGATATAATATATTCATGCATTAACACTATGTATGAGGAATATTTCACACAATGGTGGCATACAAGTGAAAACATAAATGTTTTAATACCATCAAGCACATCTTTATATTCAACATGGTTGATACAAGCCAGAATGACCAAGCTGTGTTATGCCAGTTGTAAAAACCTGAAGCAGCCCAAAAACCTGCACTGCAGACACCCATGGCCCATCTTCTTTTCCAAAGTGACTGGTCACCTTCATTCCCAAACCAACCACCCCGGGCTTCTCACTGGCACAATGTTTCATGAAGCTTACAAAGAGAGGTCTGCCAAAATAAACTGAAAGATCTCTTTCTTGATAACAAGAAATAAAACTGAAATCTAAAAGGTGAGCTCTTCTGAACACTGATGCTGTTTTTCAAGATCAAACTAACCACCCCGACTTTCCCACTGGCACAATGTTTACTGACCAGGAGATGTGTATTTTCTACCAAAACAGGTCCAAAGATTTCTTTTTTGATAGCTAGAAATAAAATCAAAATCTAAAAGGTCGCATGAGATATCTTAACACCGCTATGTTTTTCAAGACCAAGGGGTTCAACTGTAATTGTTGGGTTAGAATTGCAAAGAGCCATCACTGAAAATTCTTATCAAATAACTGGAGCCAAAACATCAGGACAGAAGCAAAAGAGCAAGGATCAATACCAAAATACCTAAAAAACAAGGCAAACTGCCTCAAGACAGAAAAATCAAAAATTATGAGACAAGCTGTCAACATAAAAACAGTTCTTGAAATAAATGATACAAAAGTTAAACACTGGGAAATACTCTGTGATTAGAGGATAAGCTTTCACTGCTCAAAACAGAACTATGACCAGAAGATGAGTTTTGTCCACAAAAATCAAAACTCAAAAATTCTCTGTGCTCAAAAGTTAATATGCAACCCTTGAAAAGGCTCTGTGACAAAAAGGCAAGTGGTCACCAAAAAAAAATAAAATCTTTGTGACTGGAAGGTGAGCTTTTACCACTTGAAAAATCTTTGTAATCGTCACAAAATTCAAAAGTTGTAAAATTGTCAAAGACTGGAAAGTTAGCTTTCACCAATTGAAAAGACACCAGCCTGAAGGAGAGCTATCTCCATGGTTTTCAAAACTTGAAAAAGTACTTTGATAGTGTGCCACCGTACAACCAACCTCAAAAGAGCACTTTAATCTGAAGGCATTTGCCCTCTATGATTTCATGCTGAAAACCCCAAAATCATGGATGAAAGGATTCCTGTTACTCCCCTTGAATTTATTACCAAGTCTTCATGAGCAACAATGATGTCTGTCCTGGTAACTCATAAACTCAAAACTGACAAAGAAAAAAAACTTGTAATGCATTAACAAAACTAACAAAATAAATTCAATTTATCTACAGTGAAAATTGTTTAAAAGCAAGTCCAAATCACAACAAGCTCCACCAGCAATGGTTTATGATTCTAGCCTAACTTTTCACTCAAGTGCTTCTTGGGTGGGTAGCACTTAATTACTGTAGGACAGGAGTTGGGCAATGTCTGTCCTGGAGAGCCACAGTGGCTGCAGGTTTTCGTTCCAACCCAGCTGCTTAATGAGAAGTCACCTATTACTGATGAAGCACTTATTGCTTAAGTGACATTTTGATGCTTCATTCTAGTGGTCTTGCTTGTAAAGGTTCCCCACCCTTAATTGCTTATTTCAATCTTAAACAGTTGCATTCACTGTTTTAATGGATCCTTATTAGCAATATGATGTAAATGACAAAGTAGCCAGCAGTTCTCCATCTAACTTGTTTCCATTTACATCTCTGTGTGTTCATCATGCACTGTAAGAAAATGTGACAGACTGAAAATTATCCATTTTAGGCTTCACATCATTTGAATGATATGCTTGGAAAGCAAAAAATCAACGATATAAGAACCTTACCACTCCAGACTAACAAGCCATAAAATTAAATAAGGTCTGAGACTGGCAAGGATTGGTTTCTAATTAAGCAATTGGTTTGGAATTAAACCCTGTAGCCAGTGCGGCTCTCCAGGACCGATATTGCCCACTCCTGCTGTACGACAAATCAAACAAGGAGTCTCTCGAAGCTGGTGTTGCACTCTGGAGGTCTGCTACTGACACTAAAGAGAATCTTGCTGAAAATGCTCACTGCGATCTGTTTTAGGGGATTGTCTTCACTATTTTTAACAAAGTTTGTGTGTTGTTTGCATGTAGACTTTCCATGGTTCACATTCACAATTAGTGATTAATTAAACCAACAGAATATTTTTGTTATACGTTGCCCTCTCAAAGTTAAAGGAAGTTATGCTTAAAACACTTGTAAGGCCTGATCTGGACCACTGGCACAGCTTTGGTTCCTGCGTTATGACAGCGTAAAATTAAATCCAGAGACAAACTATTGGACTAATGTCAGTGGAATATGAGCTGTGTGGAAATATTACAGGTTGCTCAAGTATCATACATCATCCTATCTTCATATTGTACTATGGTTATAATTACATTAATATCACATTATGTACAATGTAAGATATTAAAAATGCTTTGCATTCCTTTAAAGAAGAAGAATAGAAGACCATATATCAAAATAATGGCTGCAGCATGACTTTTTACTCACCTGGCCAAATGAAGCATGGACTCTTTTACATTGTGACCAGAAACTGCACTGCACTCATAAAAAATTAAATCTGAATCCTGCAGAAAAAAATATATTAAAGTGTCATTTACTACTAATTTTGCTTTGGGCTATACGTTAAACAAGTTAATTTATAACAAGGTGCTTTCAGACACAGCACACTGTAATACACAAACAAGGTATATTACAGGTAGCTGCAGAAAAGCTTTGGAAACAGTCACTGAAGCAAGCTTTTTAGATATGATAACAGAGATTTACAGATATAAAATCAAGTGAAAATCACAAGTCTCAAAGTTTGGGATAAAGAAGAAGCATTAGAAAAAGAGTAGGATGTTTACAAAAGACTTAGTGTGTTACTTAGAGAGACACATGTGAAATTGAACAAATACATAATACATCAATTGAAATTTTAAAGATGAACACTACTGTCATCATCGGAAAACTGTAGAGACTGTTTTATTCCCTTTATCAACTGGTGGGCTTGCTGCACCAATTTCAGTATTTTCATTATGGCAAAGCCCATTACCATTGTACCTGTGACACTGGATAACTTTCTTCACTGGACGGACCACAGCATCTGAATGCCCAACTCTTTTCTCCTTGGACAAGTCCTTTGCTTTCAGCTAAACCAAGGTCAAAAAACCTGTGGTGACCAAAGCAAGTGGTTCAACAACATGCTCAAGGCCTACCCCTATAAAAGACTGAATCAACATAACTGGGAGACTTTAACCAAAGAATGTCCTCTATGCTGTGTTTCTCAACTTTTATTATCTTGCAACTCAGTTTTACCTTTTTAAGTTTATTTACGACCTGTTTGGTAAATTGATCATGAATATAATAGCGTTCCTCACCTAGCTTAAATGTAAGACTGGTGGGGGAATACTGGGTGGTCCCCTATGATGAATCGAACATAAAGACATTTCCACATTTGTTATTTGAGTGAGAATATAAGAGTGTTTTGTCCTCCTTGGTGGCACAAGCATGAAAATAAGAACAGATACATCCATATGATATCCATAGATGTAACAAGCCCACATATGCGACCTACTGTGACCCATTCACACATCCATGGTCGGCAACACACATTCAAAAAGTGGGTCGTGTCCTACTAGTTTAGAAAGAATGTTCTATGGTTCCCCACCGATTAATCAGGAAGCCATAGATATTTAAGACTATCCGTCTCTCTGAGGAGGACAAAATACCGTGACAGAAGGAGAGGGAAAAGTCTTAATGGGCATTATTCTTTTTCTGATAGAGCTGCAAAATGAAACCTAAAATTATAATGTTAATCCACCTAGCTGAACATGGCTGTAAGAGTTGGTCCATTTTTATTTTGTTTTAAGATTAATAATATTCTTAAATTCTAAAATTTGAATATCATCCATTTCTCACACTCTAAATCTAATTATGGCATCATGGAAGACTGAAGCTTATCCTGGTCAAGTCAAAAATAAACCCTGGATGTGGTGCAAGTCTGTTACAAGGTAAATTACCGCATACCGTATACCCATAATCTTTCACGCGTGACCAATATAAAGGCATCAGTTAACTTTGAGGTGTGAGAGGAAGCTGGAGTACCTGGAGAAACACCTTCAGAGACACATAAAGAATTACAAAAACTATACAGAGGGCGCTATGACCAGGACTCAAATTTGGTCTCCTGGGGTTGTGAGGTGTCATTGCTAAGCACTCTATGGTGATGCTATCCTTGGAATATCATACTTATGCCACATTCATACAGTACATAATTCTGTTTTTGAGAGGAAACAAAAAAAAAAAATTCTAGCAATGTCGAGTGTAATTAATAGGCTGTATTTGTAACATCTGTCCTCGAGGTGGAGCCAAATGACAGCAAAGGTTAAAACATTGCTTTGCCTTTCAGAATTTTTTTTAACTTTATCATTCCTATAAAGGAATAAGGAAAATATCAAGATATTAAGCTTTGCAGTTACTTGCCTTCAAAATCAGCTCATTACTACATAACCAAATAGTTTATTCTTAGAACCTCTGAGCCTAAAAAACTTGTCCTATGTTTAAGCAACCGTCTTCCTCTTCATCTTTTTCCACTTCTATGTGGGGTTTATGTGCTTGATCAACATTCTCTATAAAGCATGTTCCTGCACCTTGTCCCAAGTTAGGCCCTTCTCCTTCAGAACTTCTTTAACTATATCCATCCACCTTCACTTTGGCCTCTCATGCTTTCTCTTCCACTTAGTTTAAGTAATAATTATAACTATTTTTATATTAAATCCCATTGTAGGGCCCCATAACTCAAACACATACAGACATACAATATACTCAATTGTATCAGACAATTTCAGGTCACATAATAGTATCATGCCTCCTTAATAGCTTCCTTTAAGTACTCTCTTTAGTCTGAATAGTTCTTACAAAGTTAGCTAATCTGAGTTGAAGATATACAGTAAATGCAATTTGTTCAGCTAATTCTCATTCAGCTGTATGCCTTATGATGGGAGAGAAGATCAACACACACTGCTTAGATGAAAGAAAAATCTTTCAAATGTGACCTACTAACAAAACTTCACTTTTGTGTGCTCTGAGGGTGCTTAACCAAGACAAATTTCTGTTGATACTACATATTTAGTGAAAGACCTGAGAATCCTTCCTTCATAATTTTACCATCAAGTCAATATGCAACACTGCACACAGATAAATAACCTATCTACTGATGTTTTATAAGTGTTATAAAGATCTAAAGAAGCCTTTCTTAAGGTCGTGTTACCTAATTGAGTAATAGATGCATTTTTGCCGTATCTAAACTTAAGTGTTACCCATTCTTCATATTTTACTTGCTATACACTACCTAATTGAGATCCCTGACAGATTGTGCAACCATAATAACCACTCTCAATTATGTGTTGGCGTTTTAAGAAATGTACCTAAAAATTGCCAGGATGACATAATTTCTGAATCAAAGCAAGTGTCAACATCCTGTAAAACCCAATATAGACGTTTTCCAGGTCAAATTCTACCTCAGTTTCCAAGACTCTCCTGTCTCTGATTCTGTGTGAGCAAAGTTATAATACTCTCATGTCAAAAACATATTGTGCAAAAATATTTTTGTCAATGAAAAAATATTAATAGTACAACAATAACAGTCCACCAGTACTTGAATCCAGCCAAAGCTTTCTTAGACCAAGCCAAATCTAAAAATGAGCTTTTCTCTCTAAAATGTTCAGTATGTATAAGGAAATAAGCCTAAATTCTTAACACATTTAACCAGGGAACAGCCTCAATTTTATGTGTGAAAGAGCTTTATTATTGCATTTGTACTTTGATATTACAACAGTAATTTAACTTTATTAAGCTATTTGATCAATATGTAAATTTCTACATTCCATTTGTTCTCTTATCTACTCTCCAATTTATTATTGCATGAAGAATTACAATTTGTTCAAGAAACCATACAACATAATAACATTAAGTATAAAACTATAAAAAAAACTGCCATCAAGTAACACTGAATAGTTTTACAAGTCACCCTGTATTAATATATAAGACATTGTGAAGAGGCCCCTGACTGGAAAGAGTTCACAAGACCTCCAGAATAAGGAATAGTAACACAGCATCCAGGAAGGACTGGGAGGTGTAATGGAGGTGCTCTCCTCCCCACCCAGAACAGGGTTATCATGTTCACTGAAGTGATTCCTAGACTTCACTGGAACTGAAACAACTGAAGTGATGAGAACATAGCCAATGTGACATTGAATCAAACGTCAGTAGAAGATTTTGGTCAAAGGCTCAAATGTCAGGAAGAATCATGTCCATGAACTACAGCAGTGGCTTTCAACCTTTTTTGACTTGTGGACGATTGGAGGTGGATAATATAATGAACATATTTACTCTGTATCACAATTTGTCCAACCAATGGAACTAGAAATACATTAGTACCAGTATTATCTTTTTAACTCTGACTTCTTAATATAGAACAGATTTTACTGTCCAGATTTACTAACAGATCAGAGAGAAGATGATCCTCCTTGGAATTTCGAGAATCCAGATTATTACATTTACACCTGATACATAGGAGAAAATATTGTATAATTTTTCATTTGAAATACTATCTGAAAAGTGTTCACATTGTCTAAAAAACATGATCTGAGAAGTCACTGATTCGGAAAAATATTATATAAACTGACAGTTGGGAAACACTGATCTAGATTATGGTTATCAATCTCAGTTCCTAGAGTTTTGCAGTGGTTGCACTTTTGTTTCAATCACTTTCTCCATTATTAAATGTCTATTTGACTTTAACTGACTTGCATTATAATTGTTTCATTTTTGTTTGTTTTTAACAAGCTTCCAAACAATAACGAGATGCAAAATGGTGCACTTGTGTCTTTCAAATAGTATGTGTCTCAATAAAACATTTGACAAGAAAAAAGTGAAGGTCTTAGAAATATTGACCTGAGCATTTGGATAGTGTTCTTTGAAAAAAAGAATTGTTTTTTTGGAAATGTTGGTGTTGAAGAATAAGAACACTAATAAACTATACAATTAAAAAAAAGGGTTTTGTTGACAGCTAAATAGAAGAATGATTGGATTGGCCTACTAGGACTATCTGAGACCCCTGAGTTAGCTAGCCATCTTTATTGCTTTGCTGCCAGTTAAGGGAATAAAAAAAAACAATCAAGCAAGGCAGTGATAATTACAACAGAAAAGTCTGTTAAATTAGTAGCAGTAACTGGTTACTAATTCAGAAATCAGATGAATCTAAAACCTGCAGCCACTGCAGCCCTCCAGGATCTGAGTTTGATACCCTTGATCTAGACAGATAAAGTTCTTCTAGATAAAAGAACAACAAAAAAGGTCAAAAATGGGAGAAAGAGAATGGTGCAGGAAATTAACCTAAAAAACTCACAGTCTACAATGTATTGGTGTCAAAAACACAGAAAAATAATGAAGCCAAAGTCACCAATACCCAAAACTAGAGAATCAAAGTGTAAAAAAAAAATCAGATTTAATTATTAACACCCCTTGATCTGTGACAATATCCTGAAACATGGACAAAGGAAAAGCATGCCTCTTAAATAGCATCTGCATTAAAATGTCCTGCACTGGAACTTCTAGCCACCACATGGAAACAAAGAGGCAAAGTTGCCAACCAAAATATTGCTAGAGCTGTTTAAAAACACACAAAATGGTACTGTCCATAAGAAAAAAAAAACAAAACAAAAAAACACAAAACAGCAGCAAAGAAACATCAAAAATATGAAGTTAGAAAAGAATGAATATTGAAAAATAGCAGAAACAAATTCACCATGCTCAAAAACCCTTAAATCACAACAGACATTATGAGAAAATGAGGCATCATGTAGAAAAGTAACAGTTACTTTATACCTGTGTCTTCTTCCTTTGTCCCTTTCTTACATATTTTTGTTGATGCATTTTTGAATACATCTGGCCTCCTTCATATTATTCTGTGTGCTGAGGGATGCTGTAAGGGCCGCCATTCTATCCAAGCATCCAGTCCAGCCCAATTAGAGCTGCATAATCTGTAGGATATATTAATACCAACCTTGGCTAACTGCTCAGCTAGTTTCATTTGAACTTCTCGGTCACTTTCTTTGTCAGTTTTGTTTCCAAGCAACATGATGGGAATATTGTCTACAGCTCCCTCCTGCAAAAAAACATGAAGAAATTGAATTGTAATCTAGTCCCCATTAGCACTGCTTTTGCCTAATTAATGTAAAGGCTTTTTTGCATTACTGTCAGTAGAAGGGCTTTCAAAGTGATGAGGCCAGTTGTACACAATGGTAAGAGCTTCTATTGCAGCTAGTTTACAAACAGGTGAGTCATACATAAAGTTTGCTAATTTACAAATTGAGATTTTTATTAAAAGGCAATTTTCCTCAAAGCAGTAGCCTAAGAAACCCAGCATTGATATCACTGCAGCTTAGTAACACACATTACACTGTTTTCAGCATTCACAAAGAACTGTTTCAAAAGATGAGCTTTATTTGAAGAAAACAAAGCTTTGCACATAATTTGAGATACACTCTCACCATAATTTACTGCCAATGACTATACTCTTAACAAAAAACATTTCTTTCTCATCTTTATATTTCTTTTTAACAAAACTATGTACAGTACTGTCCAACACAACCCACTATATGTTAAAACTGATCCACACCAAAATTTTCTTTTAAATGTGAATCAATATACCGTATACTTAATTTTTTCCGAATTTATCTTGAAATCTACTTTGCATTACAGCTTTTTGAAGGTTTTCAGGAGGATAATTAACCTTTGAGTTGTGCATGTCAAGCAGGCTTTTTTCTTCCTATTTTCTGATAATAGCTTACTTCTGTCCATCACCTGTCTTTGTATCATTCTGAGTATGTTAGGATGTCATGAACTAGCTTACACAAAGCACAGAAATACTTTTACACAATACTAAACAACAGGATTGCAATGCAGAAATGAAATGATCTTGTAATATTATTTATTCAAAACTGAATTCTCAAAATCAAAATTATATGGGTCATTTGGCCCTATTTAATTCATGTTTCTTCTTATCAATTGTTTAATGCCTATCTTTTACAATTTTTCATTTCAAAAGTTTGCACACATGCTCATCAGTGAACCTGTATTTGGATTGACCTGTAGGGTCCATCACAACTCACCCACCTAAACTGGGTCTTGCACTCACAACGACACCACAAACCAACTGAACTCATATGTAATGTCTGAAGCAAGAATGAGTAGTATCACTGTTAACAATACCATTGGTGCACCATAGCAGGCTCCCATGTTAAAATATTTCACACTAGCATCTAAAGAGGCACACAACTACAAAGCACTGTCCATTATTCCATGGTCATTAAGTATAAGTGTTACGGTTTCTCTTTAAAACAGTAGAAACTGCCTCTTGAGAGAGTTCTATAGAAAATTCACTGTTGAATAAGGGCAAGAGGAAACATGCCATTACCTTTCATTATAACCAATACATAAACAACTATAATAATAATAATAATAATAACAATAGTAAAAATAATCATGTTATATTTATTGAGCACCTTTCACAAACCCAAGGTCGCTTTACATACAGAGTAAAAAAAAAATTACACAGATGACAAAAGTTCGTGGAAGAGGAAAGTTTTCAGTTGAGATTTAAAAGTGCAGAAAGAGGAGCAATCTCGGAGAGACTGAGGAAGAGAGTTCCAGAGTTGAGGGGTTATAGCACTGAAGGACCTGCCTCCCAGGGTGGAGAGTCTGGTGCATGGGACAGTAAGGAGAGTAACTGCTCGAGGACGTGAGAGAGTGACAAGGAGTGTAAGGAGCTAGTAGCTGTGTGAGGTAGAGGGGGGCAAGGTTATGTAGGGCTTTGAAGGTGAGAAGCAGAATCTTGAATTTAATCCTTGATGGATCTGGTAACCAGTGAAGCTGGGAGAGAACAGGGGAGATATGAGCAAAACGCTTTGTGTAGGTGAGGACTCTGGCTGCGGGCTTCTGAATATACTGTAGCTTCTGTATAGATTTTGCAGGGAGGCCAATGAAGAGGGAATTACAGTAATCAATACGAGACATTATGAAACAATGAACCAGAGTTTGAGCATCAGATAAGGACAGAAATGGACGGAGGAGGGCAATGTTACGGAGATGATAGAATTAAATTTTGTAAAGAGACCTAATGTGTAGCTCAAAGTTAAGTGATGAATCAAACAAAACACCAATATTTCTGACAACAGGAGCAGGTTTGACAAGTGTACCATCAACAGAAACAGAGAAATTGGATGCCTTAGAAAATTGGGATTTTGGACCTACCAGTAGCACTTCAGTTTTATTGGCATTAAGTTTGAGAAAGTTATTTTCCATCCATAGCTTAACATCAGTGATGCAGTCAGTGAGTGTGCTGGGAGGTGAATCTGTAGGGGAGTCTGTACTAAGATATAAATGTATATCGTCTGCATAACAGTGGAAGTAAGGCCTTGTCTGCGAATAATCTGACCCAAAGGAAGGATATAAAGTAGAAAAAGTAATGGCCCAACTGATATAGAACTTATCATAGCAAAATTGAAAATTTTGAAAATGTAATTCAAAGAAAGAACATGAAATTTTACAGTTTATTACTAAAATACAGCCCAATACCTAGACTAGACGGTCAAAAGCAGCCACTACTGAATGAATACATTTTTAGTCAACAGCACTGCCCCAGATTCCTGTAAATGGTTATAGTCAAATCTTCAATCATAATTAGATTTTGATTTTCTACAGACTACTTTCATATTTACCACTTCTTCAGATTTAAAACAGTCTTACACTTTGAATCTTACCTTCTAACACTATATCTATTAAAATTTTCAGTCTGGCATTCACCCCAGCTGCAGTTATGTAGTGTAACACTGGCCGTAGCCTGGTTTGAGGTTAAAGTTCACAATGGATTTTTAATAACTGTAGTAATCACTTTGGTTGTTATGATGTCCCTTTCACTTTCTCTTTCTGTTTTTAGTATGCTATAGTGCCAACTGTCATTTTGCAGGTGAGAAATATAAATGCAATAACCAACAATATTTGAGATACACATTTTAGTTATGTTTGATATAAAGAGAAACTATTTAGAACAATATGATATGAAATTACTAATAGTTGATTCTTTGCTTGGTTCACATACATCTGGTGCTTTAAAGGTTGTTTATCATATGCAGCTGTGGGTAGCCATGCCAACCCCTGCACCACTATCACTAAAGCTGGAAAAAAGTTCAGTAAATGAACAGATGGATGAAAATACAGCATCCTACACAATACTCCAGGACCGAGCTTGAGAACCGTTAACCTAAAACAATTACTTCTTCATATTTTACGAAGAGTTTGGAAAATCTATTGTGCACGATCACACATAATTTTTTTTTCCAGTATGAAGATTGTTTTCAGTTAGTTGTGTTTGGTTGTTAGATGGTAGAACACTGAAGATGCAATAAGATGTTGTTGGCCTGAATATTTTTTTGTATAAATTATTGCATTCACAACAGAGTGTATCCACTAATGGAATGTCTGCCGACTTTGATAAGTCAATGACATATAAATTGACTCTACTTGAAAAATTTGTTCTCTCAAACAGGCAATGAGTGAAGCACCTTATAGTTTATATACTGTTATAATCCAAGTTACTCTATTCTGCAGTGGAATAAAGAACATATACATGTTGACAAATGAATGACATAAATATGTGTAATTTGAAGCACAAATTTCCAAATCTACAGTAGATAGCTGCCTGCCCCACAAAACTTCTAACACTTTCTTAAACCAGAGAATGCAATTTCAAATCATGCCCATCCAATATTTGTAAGGTGTGTTATTTGCAGTAATGGTACCTTTAACATGTCATTAAATGTATAAATAGATGGATTTTTGCCTGTGATACATTTTCCATTTAGTTTAACAGACCTAAAAATGAAACAAGTGTAAAGTGGATATAACAATGCAGAAACTATTTACAGAGCAATATGCGAGCAGCGTTATACATCCTGCAAGAAATCAAACACGCCTGGGGCCAGAAATAAAAGACAGGTATTGCTTTTACAACGTCACGCGAGACCAGGTAGTGAGCCATCATTTAAAACAAGTCAACAGACCTCTAAGCTAGCAGTTGTTGGATTGCTTTTGGCAGGCAAGCATCATGTGCTCCGAGCTCTTAAAACAACAACATGCAACAGGCAGAAGAAGCAGCTAGAAAGCAGTAAAAATACAGCAAATGATCTAAAGACATATCCTTAGCGTACGTTCAGCCGTAACACCCTTCACAACACGAGCAGCAATATACGCCTGGGAAGAAAGAGATGTAACCATGCACTGGGCAGGAAATAAAGAAAAAACTTTATAAAAAAGAATTTTTAAAGTAAAAGTGAAAATATGTAACAATTCCCAAGAAAATAACAATCTCTTTAAATTGTAGATTGCTTGCCTAAGGTAAAGTCATCCCTGATGAATAGGGACATGGGAATGAGGGGTCCTTTCATCGGATCAGCGCTATTTCAGATGTGGAATGGCAAAATGGGGGAGGCAGCTTGATGAATGAGGTCTCCAGGACTTCAAACAAATCCAAATCATATTATGTGATATCATCTAATGTGAAATTCTACTCCGTACTCCTAGAATTTTTATTTTTATACTGTATTGAGGATTTATTCTGTTCTATGTATTGTACTGTATTGTATTGACCCCCTTCTTTTTGACACCCACTGCACGCCCAACCTAACTGGAAAGGGGTCTCTCTTTGAACTGCCTTTCCCAAGGTTTCTTCCATTTTTTGCCTACAAGGGTTTTTTTTTGGGGAGTTTTTTCTGGTCTTCTAAGAGGGTCAAGGCTGGGGGGCTGTCAAGAGGCAGGGACTGTTAAAGCCCATTGCGGCACTTCTTGTGTGATTTTGGGCTATACAAAAAATAAATTGTATTGTATATCCGGTAAACCAAACACAGGGTTGGCGAGCGAAGCGAGCAGGGGGCGGAGCCCCCTAGTATGTTATATATATATATATATATATATATATATATATATATATATATATATATATATATATATATATATATACACAGTACTGTGCAAAAGTTTTAGGCAGGTGTGAAAAAACGCTGTAAACAAAGAATGCTTTCAAAAATGGAAGTGTTAATCATTTATTTTCATCAATCAATAAAATGCAGTGAATGAACAAAAGAAAAATCTAAATCAAATCAATATTTGGTGTGACCACCCTTTGCCTTCAAAACAGGATCAATTCTTCTAGGTACACTTGCACACAGTTTTTGAAGGAACTCAGCTGGTAGGTTGTTCCAAACATCTTGGAGAACTAACCACAGATCTTCTGTGGATGTAGGCTTCCTCACATCCTTCTGTCTCTTCATGTAATCCCAGACACACTCGATGATGTTGACATTAGGGCTCTGTGGGGGCCATACCATCACTTCCAGGACTTCTTGTTCTTCTTTACGCTGAAGATAGTTCTTAATGACTTTGGCTGTATGTTTGGGGTCGTTATCCTGCTGCAGAATAAATTTGGGGCCAATCATACGCCTCCCTGATGGTACTGCATGATGGATAAGTATCTGCCTGTATTTCTCAGCATTGAGAGCACCATTAATCCTGACCAAATCTCCAACTCCATTTGCAGAAATGCAGCCCCAAACATTCAAGGAACCTCCACCATGCTTCACTGTTGCCTGCAGACACTCATTATTGTACCGCTTTCCAGCCCTTCAACGAACAAACTGCCTTCTGCCACAGCCAAATATTTCAAATTTTGACTCATAAGTCCAGAGCACCTGTTGCCATTTTTCTGCACCCCAGTTCCTATGTTTTCGTGCATACTTGAGTCGCTTGGCCTTGTTGGAGGTATGGCTTTTTGGCTGCAACTCTTCCATGAAGACCACTTCTGGCCAGACTTCTCCGGACAGTAGATGGGTGTACCTGGGTCCCACTGGTTTCTGCCAGTTCTGAGCTGATGGCACTGCTGGACATCTTCTGATTTCGAAGGGTAATAAGCTTGATGTGTCTTTCATCTGCTGCACTAAGTTTCCTTGGCCGACCACTGCATCTACGATCCTCAACGTTGCCCGTTTCTTTGTGCTTCTTCAAAAGAGCTTGAACAGCACATCTTGAAACCCCAATCTGCTTTGAAATCTTTGTCTGGGAGAGACCTTGCTGATGCAGTATAACTACCTTGTGTCTTGTTGCTGTGCTCAGTCTTGCCATGACATGAAACTATCTTCCACAACCTCACCTTGGTAGCAGAGTTTGGCTGTTCCTCACCCAGTTTTAAGCCTCCTACACAGCTGTTTCTGTTTCAGTTAATGGCTGTGTTTCAACTTATGTGTGACATTGATGATCATTAGCACCTGTTTGGTATAATTGCTTGATCATATACCTGACTATAATCCTACAAAATCCCTGACTTTGTGCAAGTGAACCTATAAGAATTGATGCTGGTTTGAAGGCAAAAAGTAGTAACACCAAATATTGATTTGATTTAGATTTTTCTTTTGTTCGCTCACTTTGCATTTTGTAAATTGATAACAATAAACAATCATTATTTATATTTCTGAAAGCATTGTTTGTTTACAGCATTTTTTCACACCTGCCTAAAACTTTTGCACAGTACTGTATATATATATATATATATATATATATATATATATATATATATATATATATATATATATATATATATATATATACGCACATTTATATATTAAAAGTTCAGAAGCAACAACAGTGTTGTTCATTGACGATAATTATTCACTGGTTTTAACAGTCCTACCTGCACACTACTCAGCCATTGTCTTACTGATGTAAAGGTCAGTTCAGAGGTAATATCGTATATTACAACAACTCCATCAGCCTTTCGAAAAAACTGCTTTGTTATGCTTCGGTATCTGTTAAAAAAAAAAACAAAATAGAAAATGATAAGAATACACTGGACTTTTACATGGCAATAATATTTAAAGACAGGCACAAAATGCAGAAGAGGACATTATATTATTCATTTCTCAGACCTACTTATTTATTCTAATACACTACAGGGAGAAGATGATATATAGTATGTACAGTTCAGATTCATGTTTAAACAAGCTAGAAAAAAACCTATTATTTATTCATCCAATACACCCATTTTCTAGCCAGCTAACTCTGCTTCAGGATTATAGGATGCCACAGTTGGTAGCTTTGGATACAAGGTGGGAACTACTGCTGCATAGGGCAAGAGGAAATTGCCAGGACATCCATGTACACTGTTGGACTCACTTTGGGAAACTTTACAAATGGCCATTACACTAATACACGTGTTTGTGATGTGGGATGAAAACCCATACAGAGACAAGTGGTGATCAAGCCAGGATGCAAACTCCTCATCCATGGGTGCTGTACTCACCAAGCACTGGAAAACAGTTTAATAACAAAGGAAAATAAATACAAGAGTTGCAAATATTATACCTTTCTTGCCCAGCTGTGTCCCACAACTGGAGTGCCACCTTGCTTCTATCAACTGTGACAGTTTTTACACTGTAGTCAATTCCTGTTAAAAAAAAAATCCAATATCTCAAAAATACATTTTTAGATATCTTAAAAAAACATTTCCAGAATTAAAGCAGACCAACTTAAAGTAGTTATTTATTTAAAAAAGGGAAAAGACCAGAGCATACATTTGAAGGCAAGTTCTAGAAAGTTGATTCTGTTCATCTGGACATAGTTTTTTTTCCAGGGAGATATGTTACATTGCTCATCCAAGTGACTTCCTCAATCTCAGTTGACTGCAGGTTTCTCCAACCTTATAAACAAGGAGGCCATTTACGTGAAAAAGGAACGACCATCTCTGAACCAAGGAGGGGGCCTAAGGGTACATCTTTCACCATCTTACAATGCTGTGATTGCAGCCATTCCCCAACTCTCTTGATCACACGGCCCATTGTTAGTCAAAGGTGCTATTTTCGGTCATTGGTACTGTTTATAAGGTTTAAGAAACCTGCAGCCAACTGAGACTGAGGAAGTCACTTGGATGAGTGATGTAACGTATCTCCCTGGGAAAAGAAAAAAAACAAAAAAAACAACAACTATGTCCAGATGAACAGAATCAACTTTCTAGAATTTCCTTACCTGGATTATTGTGCATGCATTGAGACATTTGAAGGCAAGTTTACAAACATGAGAAAATGACTTTAATGTATTAGTGCATTGTTGTTTTAGAGAACATATACAAAACAGATCTTTACAAAATTAAGATACCAGTACTGTTGAGCCAAAACATTATGATGTCCTAACTACAAAAAAATTCTTTATTGCAACTTTAGCAATAAAAACACAAAATTCCAAATAATGTTCAGTAGAGATCAACCAAAGCCACATTTTCCATTTTTCTTTGAATACAAAAATTAGTGTTAAAAAAAAAAAGATAAAAAATTGAATAGGGCTTTCAGGCAAAACTGAAGATAAAGCCAAAAATTAGACTTCCTTTACAATTTAGTCATAGAAGTTTAAACATGTCTAAAAAATGGTATTTTTGGAATATTAATATAAAAGTTAACATATTACATGAAAGCAATGAATCATGAAGTAAAACAATTTTTTATTATATTGTACATAGATAAACTCTGTATCAACTCTTACTTATACATCTACACAACCTATAACAAAGCTGTCTTAAACAAATCCTCCTCCACAAACAGTCCATATGCCAAATGCTTTTGAAGACATACACTAAAAACAAGCAAAATAATGTGAATAGTGTTTTATTTTAAACCCAAATGTTAATGGGTTAAAGTTAAGTACTATTGTTTACCTGAGCCTAACCAGAATAATTATATTTACTAAAGATAGGGTGAGAAGCTCAGTCATCCGGGAGGGGCTCAGAGTAGAGCCGCTGGTCCTCCGCATCGAGAGGAGTCAGATGAGGTGGCTCGGGCATCTGATCAGGATGCCTCCAGGACGCCTCCCTGGTGAGGTGTTCCGGGCACGTCCAACCGGGTGGAGGCCCTGAGGAAGACCCAGCACACGCTGGAGGGACTATGTCTCCTGGCTGGCCTGGGAACACCTCGGGATTCTCCCGGAAGAGCTAGAAGAAGTGGCCGGGGAGAGGGAAGTCTGGGTATCTCTGCTCAAGCTGCTGCCCCCGCACCTGACCTCGGATAAGCAGAAGAGGATGGATGGATGGAGATAGTTAAGTTTCATTTTACCACATTTGTGACCATGTTTAAAGAACTCAAAATATAATTTCTTTAAATTCTTATGGAATGTTTATTGGTCATGCAAGCCTCAGCAGCAAAACAACCACCAAAAATGGTGAACCTAAATATTGTAAGGTTTCCTGAAAGACAGTTTTAAAAACAAGAAATTTCAAGTAGAAAAAAATTAACTTTCTGTGTTAAAAGGAGAGCACATTGACCTATTTACAAAGAGTATGTTATGTCTTGATCATATGTGCCAAAATAATCCTAAAAGCTCATAAAATGTAGTATAAAAACAGTACAAAACTGGCTTCATTGAATCTCTTTTAATGATTTGATATATAATGAAGAATCAGTTGTTTGTATTCAGAATTTAGTTACCACAGGCTCATTATAATAATGCCTCAGGACAGAATAATATTACACAGTTATCTCACAACATACCTACAGTAGCAGAGGTGCCTGGGTAAAAACAGTCATCACAGAATCGTCTCAAGAGGGATGTCTTCCCAACACTTGAATTTCCAACTAGCACAATTTTAAACATGCGATCTGGGGTGGAAAGTGTCCCTTCTTCCTACAAGACAAAAAAATGCATATTATATTAGACTTACACATATAAACACACACTTCTCAATGAATATGTACATAGGGCAGCACCATAATGCCACCCAAAAACAAACAGTCATAGGTGTATATAGTACACTGAATGTAAATTTCCTAAAAAATGAAACCCACATTGGTAAGTACTCCTTAAATAATAACAAACCCTGTTGGAAATAATAATTCTAAAGACAAACCCTGACATCTGATTAAGATGCAGGATGAAATTAAAATTGCACCCTAGACCACAATCCGAAGGTTTGTACTTTACAGTACACAGTCTGCCTATGTTTTGACAAAAATGGCTATTAGCATATGTAAAATGAACTGTAATATTCAAATATTTTATTCTTCCTTTTACTGAAAGGTCAAATGCATTTGAGATAATTAATACTAGAACATGATTACAGATATGTTCGCAGGATATTCAGCACTAAAAAAAAACATTTGTACAAAAACCACCAAATCTGCAGCATTCAGTGTTGTTTACGACACCTACACAGTTCCTCCATGCTGATATCTGGTAGCTAGGGAGACCCGACTATTATTGTAAGCAGCTGCTAACTACAGTAGGTGAATGTTCTACTTATTTCACACATGCCGCTGTGGTTTTATTAATCAGCACTTACCCATTCATTCCTTTTTTGTCAAAGCCTCTTAAACATTTTAAGCTTCAGATTTAGAGAACAAAATAAAAGAGGCATCAAAAGACATTACTGATGTTTTAATTAGATACATTGTGAATATTGTGCAGAAAATGTACTCCTGTGCTAAATGCAATGAAGCCTCTTATGCTCATTGAAAGGGACTGTAAAATGAAGATGGTAATTTAAAATAAATACGATTCACAAGATAAAAAATTGAAATACTAATGATAGACATTTTGAATGTAATTATTTTTTAAACTGTTGGATTATTATAACTACCTGAATAACTGCATTTTTACTTTACACAGTAGATACTGAAAATTAATGAAAACTAATCACAAAAAAGGTCTGAACACATTTTATGTTCATTTTAAATATATACAGTATATATATATATATATATATATATATATATATATATATATATATATATATATATATATATATAATCCATTATTTAGATATACAGTATAATTCTGAAATCATACATACTGTATAATTGGAAATGCACAAAGATTTACTTCTTATTGTAAGAGAGATGCAATGTCTTTTGGCTAGGATGCTATATTAGTGATGCGGTTTACGGCGTTGGCTCGGTGCAGAATGGGTATTTAACTGGTGTTTTTATTATTTGTTTATTTACTTATAAAATCTGAAAATTGAGTACATGTCCCACCAGAAGGGAAAACCGTAAGAGCCCTGCATCTTCATTCTTCCTTTGTCTCTTTACTAAACTGATGCCATTTCTTCCCAATCTTTGTAGTGTCATTTTATTATTTTATTTTTTTTTTTTAAATATGTACCATTCTGGCCAGCTCATTAAGAAGAGGGTAGAACAGAAGAACAGTAGTTTCAAAACTGGTTTAAAAAACTTTTAACAGGTATTTAGCAAGCATTAATACATATTACACTGGGATAATTTAACGTTTTTATCTTGGATTTAAACGATCATCATCCGCATGATTTCTTTTCACCTTTTCCAGATGTGCTAATTACATATTTAAGCTGTTATTCAAAAATGAATGAGCTCATAAATAACAAGAAATTGCAGCATTTCAGCATTTTGTTACTGAGTTACATGTGCTATAATAACCAGGTTGTTCACAGAAGAGCGGCTGCAAAACGCCATGTAAACTCTTATTCTGATTAGAGAAACCAGGTTAACAAACTGATTTCTCTCGGAGTACCCTGGATATGTGGCCATGTAATCCCTTTACCAGGCTACAGTTAAGGGATTCAGCAGCCACAAGCAGAATACAGTTTAGGCACCAACAAAAATACACTCCTGAGGCAAATGTTTGGCTGATTGCATTATTCTTTTCTCTTAACTGAAATAATCTGTCTCAATATTTCAGAAATCTCTAAATTTATGCCGATGGACTGAGCATAAGGTGCTAAGCTCAGCAGTACAATCTAAGAAGAAGTGTTACGGTTAATGCATTAAAAGTAATGTGCCTTACATAGTCTGTTCAGTTTTTAATGCAACAAGTGACCTAATATAATACTTATTTTATTGAAGTAAAAAATGCCTGCATTATTATTATCTCAGCCATACTGTTAGTAAAGCAAGAAACAAACATATCAGTACATTGCTTCTTTGCAAGGCACCATTGCATAGCCAAGCAGAAAAGAGTGTGCTGCGTGCAATCTGGTAACAGAAGCATATTAAAAAATGGTGATATGGTGAGTGGTGAAATGTAAATGGCCTGCTGTAATCAGTGAGCGTGGATGTGCTCTGTTCAAGGTTGTTGCCTTTCTCTCCATGATTCTTGGTCAGGCTCTGACAGCCTAATCCCCTTCCTTCCCCCAACCCCGTATTCCTACACTGCAGTAAATGGATTTGAAGTGTGATAAAGAAGAGAGACGTAAGGAGAGAAAGGGGATATTTACATAGTGCTTATTAAACGTGGAGCTGCATAAACAACACTGGAGAAGCAGGAACTTAAATTTTTTATTTAAATTTTTCCCATGGTTTCCCGACTCATCCCTCTCATTTGGTTTCAATTTTAAGACAAAAAAACTCCAGCACAATAACTACTTTTAAAGATACTAAAGGTATTTTAGTGTTATAGATAGATAGATAGATAGATAGATAGATAGATAGATAGATAGATAGATAGATAGATAGATAGATAGATAGATAGATACTTTATTAATCCCAATGATCTTGTCATGCACAAAAAAACAATATGCTCAACATTTATAAGAGATTTTACTTTACTCACCACAGTTATAGCATAAAACCAGCTATAACTCACACTGCAAATTACATTTTAATATCTTCAAATGCAGGAAACAGTGTACATATTTTACTGAGCAGCTTTTTATACTATTGACTACAGCACTGTACTATGTAGTCTTAAAAATATACCTGCAGTCTAAAGTGCTGCTCATACATCGATTACTGTACATATCATATTTAACCTGAATAAGGGATCCCCCCTTCATTGCTGTCTGTACTTTTATTTTTTATTTACTTTTTTTTTTGTATGATGCCTAGCGGGAGCAGCCGAAAGAACAAGATAATGCCATCTGGAATTATTAATTGAAGGAATTCTTTCAAGAAACTATGATTATTGAAATGCTTTATGGTCAAACTGTTAAAATCATTTACTTATTAATATAAACTTAATTAAAAATATGGCAGATTGGATCTTGGCTAGAACTTAGGACAGTGTTTGTCAACCAGTGGATTTCTACCTAAACCTGGTGGGTCATGTTGTTTATATTGGAAGTAATTTGCGGTGGGTCACTGTTCCAATGTTTATGCTTAAATCACCAAGGTGGAAAACCCCCCTTTCCTCTGCTCTGACAATCATGCTGAAATCACCAAGGAGGGGTACTCTGACAAACACGGAATCAACAAGGGGGACCACAACCTCCTCCCCGACGATTGTGCTCATATCACCAATGGTGGACCCTGTGGGTCGTGAGAATACTAACATGGAAAAAAGTGAGTAGTGACACCTAAAGTATTGAGAAACACTGAACTAGGAAGTACAACCAAATAATTCTCTATACTGTTGCTAACCACTGTGCTACTGTGCTGCCAGAGTATTACGTATAATGGAAATCAAATTTCAGTGGCAACAAGTTTGCGGTTTACAGTGCCATTTCATACTTTGTCTCCAGAACAGGCTTACAATGACCTCAATTCAATATTTTGTCAATACAGTATTTTTAATGCTTTCAGAAACTTACATTTCCGACCGTCTCCTTTCCCACTGGTTGCCCTCTTGGAGATGACGGTGCTTCACTGCTTGAAACCTGAGCGGATTGCTTGTTGATAACTTCATTTGAATCTACTTCAGTAGCTCTGTCTGCTTTGGCTGCCAATTGTTCATTTGTTCCATCTACTTCTTCCTCTTCCTCTTCCTCTGCCCACTCATTTAGCTGGACCTCATACTCTGCCTCTAGGAACTGGGGTAGATGATCTTCTTCAATTGAAATGATTCTTTGAAGATGTATTTTCTTGGGTAATTTGTTATCAGGGTCTTTGTTAACTTGGTTGTGACCATTCAAAGTGCCAGAATTTCTTCGCTTAGAATTAGCAAAGACGTCATCTTCATCTTCACTATTTGAAAAAAGAAAACCAGAGGGGATTAGAGTTAATTTTTTGGGTTAACATCTCTATAGTACATTGTATTATGTTTGAATAGGAATAGTAATAGTAGTAGTACTAGTATTGTTATGTGAACTGATTGTTTAGTTCTATAATGCCTAAAATATCAGATTAGTTTCTATTAATTATTTCTAACAATGTGCATTAAACAGATGTAAGTTTAGAAATTGCAATAAAAATAAATTCTGGCCATAATATTGTAGCCTCATGAGATATAAACCTCAAAAAGCAGAGGAAAAGATTACTTTGGAATAACAAAAGTAACTGAAAGTTAACTCCAATATAAAAATACAAACTTAAAAATATAAGATTTCAGTGACAACCTTTTTTATTCTCCTTTCATACAATTACTAATGCAGTACTATGGCACCTTTTGTGACAATCATAAAGATAATTACACTACGGTCAGATTTAACTGAAAACAATTGACTGTTCATTCTGTTTAGGGAGACTGAAAATGGTTTAGGACAAGAGACAGTCATTTTTTTTTTCCAAAAATGATTATCAGTTTTAGTATTCAATTTCAACACTGACAACAACAATATTTATTTATATAGCACATATTCATACAAACAATACAGTAATCCCTCCTCCATCGCGGGGGTTGCGTTCCAGAGCCACCCGCGAAATAGGAAAATCCGCGAAGTAGAAACCATATGTTTATATGGTTATTTTTAGAATGTCATGCTTGGGTCACAGATTTGCGCAGAAACACAGGAGGTTGTAGAGAGACAGGAACGTTATTCAAACACTGCAAACAAACATTTGTCTCTTTTTCAAAAGTTTAAACTGTGCTCCATGACAAGACAGAGATGACAGTTCTGTCTCACAATTAAAAGAATGCAAACATATCTTCCTTTTCAAAGGAGTGCAAAGCAAGCAGTCAAAAAAAAAATCAATAGGGCTTTTTGGCTTTTAAGTATGCGAAGCACCGCCGGTACAAAGCTGTTGAAGGCGGCAGCTCACACCCCCTCTGTCAGGAGCAGGAAGAGAGAGGAAGAGAGAGAGAGAGAGATAGAGAGAGATAGAGAGAGACAGATAAAAAAAATCAATACGTGCCCTTTGAGCTTTTAAGTATGCGAAGCTCCGTGCAGCATGTCCTTCAGGAAGCAGCTGCACACAGCCCCCCTGCTCACACCCCCCTACGTCAGCGCAAGAGAGAGAGAGAGAGAGAGAGAGAGAGAGAGAAAGGAAGCTGGATAGCTTCTCAGCCATCTGCCAATAGCGTCCCTTGTATGAAATCAACTGGGCAAACCAACTGAGGAAGCATGTACCAGAAATTAAAAGACCTATTGTCCGCAGAAACCCGCGAAGCAGCGAAAAATCTGCGATATATATTTAAATATGCTTACATATAAAATCCGCGATGGAGTGAAGCCGCGAAAGGCGAAGCGCGATATAGCGAGGGATCACTGTATAGCTCAAAGTGCTTTACAAGACATTAAAGAGAAAAAAAACAAGATTAGGAAATAATATTAAAGAATAAATACCAAAAGAAAAATTAGGCTGGAGAAAAAACAAAATCTGCAGGGGTTCCAAGGCCAACAGACCACATTTCCCCAACATGGCAAATGGCTACAACAGCATGCAAAGTAAATCCTCAATTTACTCGCTGCTAAATGCTCTACATATAAGAGGTGTACACCTATAATTAATTTCATGAAGCCCATAATTCCTAATGGTATTTATCTTATTGTTACTGCAATAAAATAAGTTACTCCTAATCTGGCAGGCTTCAACAGGGGTCATTCTACTGAGATCGCTCTACTTACCGTTCTCGGCAGATTACATATTGCTAGAAGAACCAACATGTCATCTGTCCTCATCATAATATATGTCTCTTCTACCTTAGACACAGTAAACAACCAGAACCTCCTTGACACCATCTCTGACCTTGGCATCACTGAGACTGCCCTCTCAGGTGGTATGAATCCTACCTCTTGGGCAGATCCTACTGTGTGGCCTGGCGAGAAGAGATGTGAACGGTGTATCAGGCATTCAACCAAGGATCCCCAAGGATTAGTACTGAGCCCTCTGCTCAGCAGGCCTTCACTAGGCCCTATGATCCAGTCCCATTTATTCTGTTATCAGTCCAATGCCGATGATACACAGCTGTGTCTGTCATTTCCTCCAGAGGACCACAAGGTATTAGGCAGAATCACTAATACTAATAACATGTATCACTAATATTGAAAGCAGGATGAAGGAATAACTTTTCCTGCTCAACCTGGCAAAGATAGACCTTCTTGTTATACTGGTTTTTCCCTCTCTTTGGCACTTCAATCACTACACCAAGGTTGCGTACAGAGATGATGACCAGCTGTCCTTTGCTGACCATGTTGCTATGGTCTCTCCTTCTTGCTGATTCACTTTATACAACATCTGCAGATTAGACTGAATCTGACAAGAGTATGCAGCACAAAGCCTGGTCCAGGCTTTGATCTTGTCACATCTGGATTAGTGCTACTATACTCTGGCAGGAGTAAATGCATTTGTCACAAACCTGCTGCAGATGATTCCAAATGCAGTGGCAAGTCTGGTGTTCTGCCAGCCAAGGCAGGCATGTCACTTTCTTTTCAGATAACTACATTGGATCCCTGTAGTGACACATATTGAGTTCAAATCCTTGATGCTTGCCTAAAGAATAGTCACTGGGTTAGCACCTACTGTATATATGTGGAGACACTTGTGACATCCTATGTTCCTTCTTGACCACTCAGGTCTGACAATGAACAGTATCTGGTGATGTCAATTCTATGTGGCATCAAATCTCAATCCACCAGCTCCTGCTGGACGAATGAGCTGCCTACCTTCATTTGAAATTCTGACTTCCTCAATGTGTTTGAAAAGAGTTTGGTGAATTTATGTCTAACTGCTAATAGCTGTTAGATTTTGTAACCAAGGAATTGTAGCTTGCTTGTATTTTGTTTTGTTTTGAGCTCTTCACTTGTGGTGATCAGTTTTGCAACCTGTGCTGTAACACTTGTTCCCAAACAGCCCTCAAGGCTGGTGTTTACTTGATTATGTTGACCTCTTTTGCTAGTTGCTTTGAATAAAAGTGTCTGCTAAGCAAATAAATGTAAATCTAATATAAGATAACTTAATATCTTGAGTTTATTCATGCTTCCACCTACCCATTTCAACTATAGACAACCTATCTAACTGTCAAACCAATAGTTAGCTAATAAAAGTTGCAAACCTTTATCCTGGGTAAAAGAGAAAGGACCTCTTCTAATTAACGTTATCAAAATGGAACTAATATGAGATCATAGGTTTATTGGCTCTTTTTCCTGCGTATAGAGTACTGTAAGTACTTTCTTCTCTGTGTTAATCAATATGAAACACATCGCCACTCTCCCACCCCATTTTTACTGTTATTACCTGAAAAATCCCAGTGAATATTAATTTCAGAATTTGACCTTTAAGTATGCTTTTTGTATTATTCCCATGCTAAAACTATAATTAAGAAGGTAGGATGCTATGACTGAAAATTACAAATGACTATAAGTGATGCCAACATGCTTTTATACTGTAGCATAAATGTTATTTGTATTTTTAAGATGTTTTGTGAGGTTTAATGTGGGAATTGGGTCTGGGGGTATCCATTGTGCCCTATGGACAAATGTCGACCTTTACTAACCAATTCTGTCTCTAAGTTTGGGGGGCAATATGTGCCTAAAGTTGGAAAGAAATTAAACTACAAAAACAGCAAGACAAGCTTTCCATTCACTAATAGTAATTTCTACAGAAAGAAAGTCTAAAAACTCTAAGAATAGAAAAAAATAAGTCAGCCTCTTCCATTTTTGTAATGACTCCCTGAATAACCGCCACGCACAGTGGGTACCAGCAATAGTATAAACTCCCACGCAAGTCTACAGTAATGGTTTCCTTGATTACCCATCTCTTTCACAAGAATCTTTCTGAAATTGTCATTAGTCCAGTTTGATGTATTCTGTGCTCTCTACCATGAAGTTTTGTGAAGGATCCATTATCTCCATTAAGAAAGCCCTTAAAAAGTACAAACTAAAATCCTCTGTGTGTTCGTTTAAAATTAAGTGAATAGTAGTACTTTACAGTATACTCTAACTAAAATAGTTGGCACAATCAACATTGAGAGCTTTTAACAAAAAAAAAGCATACCGTACCTTTTCAGTGACTGCTTTCTTTCAGCATACAAACCAATAATTGATCCAGCTCTCTGGTTCCGTGAAGAACTATTGACAGAATTCTTTGGTTTCTATAAAATTTAAAGACATGGGATTTATATCAGAAAACACCTTGTCTTTTTTTTCCTACAACACTTCTAATGAGGAATGGAAACCATTACAAGAACAAAAAGTAGAGCAAACAAAGTATGCTTATGCTAAATGCACAGGAATGATGGCAGTGACAATATGCTACAAAGTGACACAAAGAATAAAAAACAAAAAAAACAAACAAAACAAATGTTGCTTTATTCAAGAGCTGTAGCAGTGTTAGGATAAGTTTTCCAAATTACTTTATGAATTTAATTATAAGCAAATGTATGTAAAATATGCTTTTCTAACAATGTTCCTTAACTCAGAACATTGAAAATATAACTCTACAGGACATAAACTATGTTTTGAAGTACAATAATTTAAATATCATGATATCAAGTTAAAATACTGCAGTGAAGACTCACTACAGCTTGACCAAACTGTTATATGTTTGTAGAGTCAATGCCTTAATTGCCACTTTTCCACAGATACATGTACACAAACTTCTCAACGGCAATAAATCATCTCCCATATTCGTTTTACTTATGGGTGAAAAAAATAACAGAGGGCAGGGCATGCACTTTTAAAATGGCATATAATAACTAAAGCAGGCAAGCCGTATGCCTGAACAGAAGTGTTACTAAGCAGAAAACTTGGCAGTGGGAGCAGCACACAAGCTTTAGTCTGGTTGCCTGGTGGCACTTAAACAATTGTTTCCTTATGAATTGGTGTCTCTGGCTATGCTACTCTTGATTGACTTTGTAGTACATAAGGGCAAAATAAATAGTACTACTGATGAGGTAACATTTAGAAAGTATGGATTATATGAAACATGTATACCTTTTATAAATGCCTCACTATAAGAAGCTTGATTCATTGATTTATGAAATGTATAGCTTACGAACAGAGCGAGGAACCACTTGACAGTAAGCAGATTTTAGGAATAAGGAAACTTAAGAAAAAATAGATCTAATAAACATGTAGATAATGTACTTTGCAAAATATACTGTATATATTTTTAATAGAAAACAAACTAACATCATCCAAAAAAAATCACTGGACAAAAAATGCATACAAAAATACTATTGGCAAATAATAAAATGCAATGTTGGATGGTGTTATATACTAAATAAATGTTCTCTTGATTTAATGTATTATTGACTGAAATGGTGAATCTTCTTATATAATACGCTACCGTTGCTGTCTGTTTGTCTGTCCAGGATTTTAAATCACCTGTAGCTCTCAAACAGTTTGAACTACTGACCTGAAATATGGTACACATATACTACGTGACGTCTACTATCTGCATTCAGGGTGGTGATTGACCTCCAAGTTTATTCCTCTTTATATTTTTATTTTATTTTATTGTAGAATCAACTCTCGGCAGCAGCCAGCAGGGCAGCCGTGTGGCACATGCGTACAGGTGCTGTTCTCATCCCTACCACCTTTGCTGTCACTTCCTCTACCTCTTCAAATCTTAAATCATTCTTGAGACAGATTGAAGACTTAAGTGTCAGCTTAAGTAAAAAATTAAGGAAAACGTACTAAGTAATTGCAACACAAACACTGACTTAATCAGTTTTAACGTGAAAAGATGCAGATGAAAGAAGAGAAGAAGCAGGCCGCAAGGGCAGAGAAATGAAGAGCTGCTCAGGAAGGAGCAAGCGCATCAACCTCTGAACAAACTAATGCTAAATGTACAGGGAAAGAGTAAGAAAACAAGGAATTCTCAAGTCAAGTGTATTCACGTTACCTTATTGTGCAGTATGCCGTTACTGGTAATGAATAACTATTGTGCAGGCTGAAATTGACAATCTGAAGAAAGAATACCGTGAACAGTACCAATTACAACTAAATTTTGGAAGATTGTAAGAATATGTTGCATCCTTTGAATCAACTCTTGAAGCCCATAAACAATATACATTTAATAGAGATATTTGTGATTGCACTGTGGGCTTTGTGTAAATAGTTAAACCCTGCTAAGTCATATCACCATTCTCACTATCCAAAGTCTCGGTAACAATTGTATTTTCTGCCTGATTATCCTACTTCATTTTCATCGTCCTCTTTGTCTTCTACAGACTCTAGCTCAGAGCAGGCCTCTGCATCTGCTTTTTTAGACCAATGTGTCCTACGATCAGGTAGACCTTATTGAACACCTACCACTCATCATCACAAAAGCCACAGACAGAAGAAACATGTCAGATTCCGATAATTAACATTTCCTCAAAGGTTTTGACTTACCAAGAAATTTCTGTTTTATCTAAGGGCCTGTCAGTTGTTCCAACCTTCAAATATCAAACTTTTCCTACACAAATTGAATTGTTTAAGCTTTACAGAAATATTTGCCTCCGTGCTTGTTGATTTATCATTAGTAAGAAGGTCAGCTGTGAATTACACATTTTTTTGTATGTTTAAGGAAAGCCTCACTGTACAATGAAAACATAAGACGGCATGTAAAACAGAAAGCCATTGCAATTCTTTGCAAATATAGCAGTGGGATTTTAGAATAAACCATCCATTATTGTTGTCCAGGTGGATACACCATGTTAATCCAGTGGCAAGACAAATTTAGTTTATAGCTAACCAAATATGAAAAATGGTATGAATGGTTTGCGATCATTTGAATAACCTCTTATTCGTCAACCCGACTTATTTTTGTGATCATGACTAAAACAGAGCAGAGTATACAAGTTGAAATGAATTTACATAAAAAAACGTGCAAGTTTGCCCACTCTTGAACAGTGAACTACACTGAGATATAACGTACTTGAGGTATCCATTTTTTCCTGTTTGATTCTTGCAAGTGGAAGTGAACAGGGCTTTTTTTCAAAATCTACCACATAGAACTGGTGATTATAAACATACTTTCACTTCACACCAGCATTGTAAATGAAGTTGTTGCTTGGCTCCCTTTTTTAACTTGGGCAGTAACAAAGACAAAACAGGACACTCATGAATAAAGAAAACGAACATATAGTGCAAGTTGGAAAGACATGTTACCAGCAGAAGGCTTTTGTACAACTTTTCATAAATTAACCAACACCCAAAATTTTAAAATGAACCACCATGGATTTTTGTTAATCCATTTTAAGAGTTTTTTACTTGTAGGGATTGCTGTTGGATTTATCAAAAATTAAACCATGAAATAAAGAATAAATACATCAGGCTACATAAAGAAGGCAAACATCCAATGGTTGTTTTAATAAACTGCAAGTTCACCAATTTTCATGTCATGTGCCATGAAAAATAAAAAACAATCTGAGTTGGAGTACTCTGGTTTGGATAGCTAGAGTGAAAGGTGCTTGAGTTAAAATGAGTTGTCTACATCCTACTGGTGTTCTAAAAAAAACTACAGGTTTGTTCATTTATAGTATGGGAAGAAGGATATTTAATATTTTGCATTAAAACTACACTACTGAAGTTTTACCTGTGTGTAGTCTTCCATTCGTATACTGTATATTGTGTGAGTGTATGTACATACACAACCATTAAACAGTATAACTGGTACCTACTTACTTGATAACTCATATCACGCTCATCTCTCAAGTGCTTGTTCATTTCCCTAGAAGTGACCATCAGTAAAGTAAAGAAAAAAACCACAATCAGAATAAACAGTCATGTCAGTGAAGAATGAAAATACAATAAATAACTCATATTATCACTTAAAAATGAAAGCCCACCTTAACAGGTCCAGTTGTTTAAGTAGGCTTGCTCTTTCTCGTTGCAAACCCTCTGTTACCCTGTACAGCTCACTGTCCACATATACAAAAAAAAAAGACAGAGTTTGCACTATTGATCACAACCTTTCCCTGTTACTTTTTCTTCAGATCTTCTAAGCAGTCCTCTATGAAATTTTAAAGACAAATAATGCTTTTCTTCTTGCTGAAAAGATTAACTGATGTCTCTTTAAAATAACTTGCAGGTGCTTACATCTCTCTGTCCTCATGTAGTCGGGCAGCCTCCTCCTGCAGCAAATTCAGTTGTTCTTGAGATAGAATCAGTTCTTCGCAGGTTCGCTCCAACTCCTTCCCCAACTCTTCGTTTGTGTGCTTCAGTTTTACATTCTCTACCTTGGTCTCTTGTTGCGTGCTCTGCAGGTCCTTACACTGCCGCTCTACCTGAACAAAACAAAGGCATTTTCCCTTACTTAAAGGAACAGATACCCAACAGGCCATAATGTCACATACAGTTCAACAGTGAAATTGTACATATCATGAATTCCATCATTCACCGGAATGGGTCTTGGTCTAAAATGGTCTGGACACCTTTAACTGCGGATTATAGATTTAATTTATTTACAGTACATTCAGCATTTTATTAAGTGCTTGCTCCCGTTTTCAGTCTTTTTTTGTTTGTTTTTTTTTTCTAACAAACTGAACAAAGTTGCATGATGTCACAAATTACTAGCTGCACATTATTTCACACTAAAAAAAACACTAACCATATGCTCAGTCAATACCCAGTCAGTCATAGTGCTACAATATTGAAGTAAGCTGTGCTTTGTTAAAAATTGGCAGCAGAAACCCTGCAAAAACTAACATTAAACAAAATCATTTTGTTTGTTTAAATTCTTCTGTATTTCCCATGTTATTCCTTTCCATATTGTGCATAAGCCATAAAAATAACATAAGTTTAATCAAGTAAAGACGATCAATCCAGTCCATCAATCTTGTCTGCTAAATTAATATCTCAAAATCTCATCCACATCCTTTTAAAAAAAATGCCAAAGTTTATGCTTCAACAGCATGACTAGGTAGATTGTCCCAGATTCCTATTACTGTTTGAATGAAAAACTGCTTTTTGGCTCCTTTCTTAAATGAGCAGTTTTTTCATTTACAGTGCTCCTTTTTAACTCGTCAATTAACTAAAACAATTCTACTAGCAGACCAGTTTTATCAATTATTTTATCAATTTTGAATAATTGGATTAAGACTCACATATTCAGATATTTTGTTCTGAATGTAGTTTTTCCCATTCAGAACAAAAGAAGATTAATTCAATTAGTCTGTTTGAGTAGGATATGCTCTTTAATACATATTAATAATACATTTTATTTATATAGTGCCTCAGAAGCTCTTGTACCAACAGATGCTTTGTCTCTTTTGGTAGCACAATGACTAGTGCATTCAGGGTGCCCATTGGGAACTGATATCATCAAATGATTACGGAGGATTGTGAAAACAGTGCCCAAGAAAAAGTCTACTTCATGAGCTATAGCATTAACCTTAATATAACAACATTCTATAGTCATGGCCTCCACTTTTTGGCACATTTTCTGTGAAGATGGCTCCATAGGACACCCTCTGTGTGGGTCATCTTCAGTCGATTCCGGATCCAGTTTAAATTGCTTGGTCCAAAACTCCACCTTATTGTACAAAGATACATCATCACCATATGCAGCATTCAACCTCTCATGGATTGCCTTTGGCTTCTTCCCTTTCTTTGTTAGGAATTCAAAGACAGAGCAATGCTTCAATCTGTTAATTAATTTCTTTGTAGACTTGGCAGGTATATGTGTTTGCCATCTTCTCTTTCTGAGTGCTTGATATAAAATGACCTCAAACTGAATGTGTTGTAAGCTTAGACATGTTCAGATCTCCAGGTAGAAGTTCAGATTTGTAACACAAATAGAATTTTGTATCTGTGTTACCGACCTCAGGCCTAGGGGAGCCTGGGCCAGGTACAAGCCACTGTTGCTACAGGGTGTAGCCACAGCAATATGGTGTAAAGCATAAAAGAAACAGACAGCAGTCCCGAGTCTCAGACCATACTTCTCTGTTCTCTTCTTTTTTTTTTATTCTCCTTTTCCCAGAAATATATATATGCTTCAATTTCTGCATAGATGAACATGGTAATCAGTGAAAACAATGGTGCAAGCCAATTTACTCTGTATAACAAATAGTGTAAACACATTTACTTTGCGTACTTGATTAGACACCAATGTCCCCTGAACTCGTTAATTTTCCAAGGAAGCAGACAGTTCTGTATCCCCACATTGTGTGTAGATAAGATACTAAATCAAAGCAGTCTGACTATTCAAAGCAGTTGACTCTTTAGCAAGACAGGTAAATATTTATGTCCTGTAGATAGCCATCAGCAATAACCTGTAGCAGAATTTTCCAAAAATTCTGCCTTTTCTTTAAAACACTGAATTCTAGCCCATTACATCTGCATAAATGTCTAAATCCTTTGCAAATGTTGATTCTTGCCAATTAAAAGCCTACACACACATATTTGTTTTCTGTAAAGATACATATTACAAATATGATATACACATGCATATATATGCGCAAGAGGTAATCACAAAGTTCTGAGCCCCAACATGAAGGGCATTCAACACTGCTTTATAATTTCAAAAGTGGCTATAGATTACTTCATGTGTACTAAAAACTGAATTACAAGTTTTTAGCTTAAAAACAAATCTTTAGGAAAGATCCCAAAATAGTCCATTATAATATTAATACTATAAAGACATTCAAAGACATTATGTTTGTTGTATACCAAAACACTAAGCCCAATTGTGTACATTTCTATAAAATATGACTACTGTATAAGAAAATTTTCACAGAGGACCATCTGAATGAATTGCCTGTCATAGTGTCCTTGCTGTTAACTACACCTTCATCACTACATGTTAATAGGGTGTATTGAGAGTTGACTAGTAGGGTGTTGTGTTTATATGCACCAAAGTTGTCAACAGGATTCAGGAATGACAAGGAACCCAAAGCCACTAGTGGATACCAAGGTCAAGTAGGCTCTTTATTGGGTTCCTCTATACGAAGCTATGCCTCATAAAATGCTAAAAATGACAAACCTGCACCGAGGTTTGAAGTATTAACTCCTGTCCAGAACTAAAGGAGCCGAGGGTTGAGAATGTGGAGGGTGTGACTTTCTGTCATGGAGGAGAAGAAAACAGAAAGCTTGGGAAAAATTGGAGAACACTGGGGACATCAGGCTCACTAGACTAAATGAAAAATAAGTGCTATAAAATAAACATAATTACCCTTTTCTGCTTCTGGGTTAATTGTTCTAGCTCCAGTTCTTTACTGGAAAGCTGCTGCTCAAGATCTTGACTGCGAGACATGAACTTCTCAGAATCCTAGTTAAATATGAGAACAAAAATGTTTTATATTTACTAACCAGAGTCACATTTACTGTATTATATACATTCATGAAAATCAACAGTATATATTTCATTGTTTAATTTAAAGGTGAAATCAGATGAAAAATGTAAAAATACATGTCATCTATTTGCACAGTAGAGAATCTATATACTTAGGCTTTAAAATTACTTGGTTACCACAGAATGATAAATTTAGCTTGGCATTTTGCCCACTGCTATTAACATTGATTCATGTACCCTATACCTAAGATGGAACACAACCATACTGTCATAAGGCGGCCAATTAGCTCTACCTAATAATGAGGCAGACAAAGATGTATTAGATCAGATCCAAAGGATGACAGTATTTTACTAATGCAGATACATTATGTTCTTCATAAATCATAGTTCCCTTGAATACTCCTCTCTTCCCTTGCTGACTTGGCATGATTTTCTCAAAAACAGATTTTAGATTAGATAAACTTTATTAGTCTCAAGGAGAAATTGAGATGACTACAGCAACAGAAACATAAAAAAACAAGTATATAGTACTCAAAAGATAGATAATATAGCCAATCAATCAATTAATCAATAAATAAACTTAATGAGTAAATCGAGTGGAAGCATTTAATTACGTGATAGCAGTGGACAGAAAAGACCCCAGAGGTGCTTCTTAGCACACTGTGGTGGAATGTGCCTACAGCTAAAAGTGCTCCAAGACCGCACCTACTGGTGGGAATGTAATGGATTTTTCATGACGGCAATTTTGCCATCATTGTCTTTTCCACAATGTCTTCCAGTGTGTCCAGGGTTAGTCCTGTAATGGAGAAGGCTTTCCTAATAAATTTGTTCAGTTTGAACTCAGGTTGCTTCCCCAGGAGACTACAGTGTAGAACACCACACGCTGTCTACTAAGAACTGGTAGAACATTTCCAGCAGCTTGCTGCACACATCAAAAGACTTGAGTTTTTCTTAACAAGTGCAGTCTGCTGTGGCCCTTCTTTTACAGAACCACTGTGTTGTCAGTCCAGTCCATTTTCCTGTTCATACGAACCCCTCTGGTACTTGTAGCTCTGCACCACTTCCACATCCTCCCCTGGATCGTGATAGGTCTCAGAGGCTCCTTAGCTTGCCGGACATCCACCACAAGGTCTTTTGTCTTGCTGATTATGAGTTACAGGTTGTTGTCCCCCTCACGACAAGGCAACGTCCTTAACAACCTTCCTATACTCTGAGCCATTTCCATTATTAATGCAGCCTATGATTTACAAATTATCTGAAAATTTCTGTAGATGGCAAGTGCTGGTATCATGCTAGAAGCCTGCTGTTTGGAGGGTAAACATAACATAAGAGTGGGGCAGGACAGTCCCTCAGCCTATCAAACTGTTGTGTGTTGATCAGGTAGTCTGTGATCTAGGGGACTGTGGGAGCATCAAGATTCAAATCCTTAAGCTTTTTCCCCAGTTGATAAGGCGGAATGGTATTAAAAGCACTGGAAAAGTCTAAGACCATTATCCTGAATGTGGTAACGGCTTTGTCCAAGCAGGGCTAAGCTCTGTGGAGAATGTACATGAGAGCATCCTTCACACCTATGTGTGTCTGATAGGCAAAATGTAGAGGATCCAGATGTTCGGAAAACAGGAGTTGTAGTGTTTTAGAACCAGCCTCTCAAAGGTCTTCATGATGTATAAAGTAAGGTCTGAAGTCCTTAGGATCACTGGAGTGCCCTTTTTTGGCACTGGGACCACACAGAATGTTTTCCCCAACTGGGAAAACTTTGGGAAAGTCAGGGAAATGGAGAACAGGTGCTTAAGAAACCCACAGTGCTGGCTAGTACATGTTTTCAGCACCCTGGGGCATCTGAGTTTGAAGCCTTGTTTATGCACAGTTTTCCCTCTCTTCATTTGATCAGCAGTGACACACAGTCCAGGGAGTGGATGGGGGCTCGAGACTAGAAGTGTTATGTCATTGTAGAGGCAAGTTATGCAGGGTGCAGATGACAGTTGGGATTCCGGAACCTCCTCAGCTTGAACACAGAGGCTAGCAGTGCAGGGGGAGGGTTGGACTGACAAGAATGAGTCAAACCTATTGAAGAACCAGTTAAGTTTATTACCTTTGTGTTTGTTTCCTTCTTTTGCATGTTTTACAGTCTGTTTGTAGTCATTGATAGTCCTCATCTCGTGTCACACTTCCTTCATGTTGTTTTGATTTAACTTGTGCTCAAGTTTGTCTCTGTAGTGGGCTTTCCCTTCATGAAGCTGCTTCTTCAGTTCTGACTGAATGTTTAATTTCACTCTTATCTCAAGACCTGAAGGCTCTCTTCTTTATATTCAGTAGGGCTTTCAAGTCTTTTGTGATCCATGGCTTGTTGTTGGGGACTATGGTATTCACACAAAACCTGATGTAGTCTGTGATATGGTGGCTCATTCTATCAATATCCTGGCCATGTGACTCACAAAACATATCCCAGTCAGTGTTCTCAAAGGCATCCTTCAGAGCTTCCTCAACCTCCATTGTCCATTTCTGCATGGTCTTGGTGGTGGTTGGCAACCTCTGGACAATGGGTTTATATGCAGGTATGAGCTCTACCAAATTATGGTCTGATTGGCCTAAAGGTGGCAAAGCAACAGAGTTATATGCCTAATTAATACTGGCATATAACAAGCCCAAGGTCTTCTTTTTTCTTGTTATGCAGTCCACAAACTGCTAAAAGCTGGTGAGGGTGGAGGAAAGTGAAACATAGTTAAAGTCCCCAGCAACTGTGATGAAACCACTTGGATGGTCAGTAGTGAGTCTACCTTTTACAGTGGATACTGTGTCTGTTGCGATTGCCATGTCTGCTGAGGTGTGGGAAGGGGGGATGTAAACTGCCAGCACAATGGCATGTGAAAACTCTCTTGGCATATAAGCTTGTAAGCTCAACACAAGCAGCTCAATGTTTGAGTCACATACCTGTGCTTTAATTGAAATGTGTCTGGCATTGCACGATTTGTCATTCACAAAAATGACAAGACAACCTCCTTTCTTCTTGCTGCTTTCGCTCCTACTACCATACGCATACACGATTTGACATCCATCCAGTACAACTGTGGAATTTGGTGTTTCAACACTAAGCCATGTCTCAGTGAAACACATGAGACTACAGAGTTTGTATCCCCTTTGGCTCTTCATCAGCATTGAGACCTTATCCATTTTCTTCAAAAGCACTCTTACACTTCTCATGATAACTGAAGACAGATGAGGTGTGTACCTTCTTCTCTTTGGTTCCAGCTCCCTTTCCCTAGCATATACGCAGTAGCTCTACTGGCAGCTAGGCGATTCATGTGATGCTCTAGTAGACAAAGGGTGCATGTTCAGCAGTTGCTGTGGTGTGTGAGTGCTTCCTCACATTTTCAATTATTCATTTTATCCATTAAAAAAGTAGTAAAGAATACAAAACAACAACAAAGGCAGGCGCTCGTGGCAGCATCTCTGCAACCAACACGGAAAAATGCAGTTTGTAATTATGCCTATTTTTGTTTAATGATGAAGGGGAAGTAACACTGTTTCTTGGCAGCAGCTTTTTATTTTCCATAATTCAAAGAGTCATGCTTGCAAAGTATGGTTGAACTCTGGTTACTAATGTTTAATTGTTGGTACCACTGCAAAGATCGCTGATATGGCCTAAAAAAATAAAGTTCATAAATGAGAAATAAATCAGTCCATCTCACTTGTTTGGGTAGCTAATAGCCCAATCTTCTATTCACTCTTAAATGATTGTACTTTATTTTTTTCTTTATTGAAGAGAACAGAACACATAAAGTAACACAAAGTTTAATCAAAGCAACATAACATAAACAGTACAAAGTACAGCATTGTATCCCAAAAAAATCTCTCAAGGAAATAAAAAAAAAAACAAAACAAACAAACAAACAAACAACACACACACAATTTCCTTCCCTATACACAACAGAGAGCTATATGAGTAACACTCTCTAAATGGTTCTGCATCTATATACTAAAACACTGATTATCTAAAACCATGCAGAAATGTGTCGATAATATTAATACAATTCAAATTCTAAGTTAGTTAATAAACTAAAAATATGATGCAAAGAGGACTCTTTTGACATCTGATACATCTACTGGTGGCCAAGAATATTATAATATGTTAATAACTCGACAACAAAGAAAGGTCAGCACAAGGACAAATTTAGAAGGGTTCTAGATTTTAACAGGAGGCTTATGCATGATTACAATCCAGATAAAGACATTATTTTTGATTCACAACAAATATGCCTGAGACTGCAAAAACAACAGATTACAGCAAACAGAACTTCATCCTGTAAAACACGATATTATGGAATTGAACTAAGCAAGCCATATGCACTTTGTATTGGAAAGACAAGTGTAAGGTGGCAACATCAGCTTTTGTTTTTTCAATATCTGTTGTGAGTTCATTTGTAATTGCATCCTCTCTCCTGAATGATTTTCTAACTGGCACAAACCATAACAAGTACTTTCTTACGTTGCCTTTTCAGTTACCTTTTCTGGACATATTTTTAATAATATCGGGTGAAACTGCAGGTATTATGATACTGAAAAGCTTGTTGTGGTGAGAAATTCTTGCTAGATTCACACTACTATATATTAAAGCAGTAGCAAAAATAAAACAGTGACAAGATATTTTACAATAATTTTAACAAATTCTTGTCAAATTCCAGTGAGGGTTTAACTTCCCCATTGACCTGTGAGAGAAAAACAAAGTATCTTCCAATTAAGAAAGATAAGTAATGTAGCACAGCATACTACAAAACATGTTTACTTACATAATACTATCCCACCTGGTGTTAATCCAAATGTTGTTGTGAGTTCAGATCTGATTTAATTTGTAAGATAGGCAAAACATTTTAAGCAAAAATTGTCTATGTGTAAAGCACTCCTAGAACAAATGACCTACTGAGACACTTGCCGACAGCTGTCACAATTCACAGCTTGTTCTGGATGCAAAGTTATAAATACGAAATGTGTGCCTGATGTACAAATTTTGGCTCAGTTATGCTTTGCACAAACTGATGAATGAATTTCATGAATAGCTGACTTCCTTGTTAGATCTTATTATGAAACTGTAAATATTTTTCTGTGTAACTTGACATTACCTCTGTCTGCCATGTTATTCTGCTCAGTACCTTGAACACACTAAATGACTGGATTACCCATTTACTCTACTGCTGTGCTATAAACTTAATTTGAATTTATAGGTTTTAGACTTAAATTTGGCATTGAAGGTTTTACAGTACTTGATAGTAGCTAAGCTGTGCCAAGTTGTCTTTGTCATACAATTTGGCTATTAGGCAAGTTTAACATCTGTATTTTGTCTTTGAGAAGGGATTGTCTTTGTCTGCAACTGCAAAAGATTGTATTTCTAAGAAAGCTTCAAGACTAACTATGTACAGTATAAAGAAAAGTTTCTCCATGTTTTACCTAATCAACTGCTATCAACCGTTTTTTCGAAGGTTTAAGTTTATTTTTACTTTGATGCCTGCAACACATTCTGTAAAGGTTGGGACAGGAATAGTTGAGGACTAATAGTAAAGTGACAAGAATAAATAACAAGATGATGTGAAACAGGTGAGACAATTGTGTAGTAGTATATAAGGTGCCTCCAAAAGAGGCATAGTTCTTTAAGAGCAAGGATCAGGCAAAGCTCACCAATTTGCTAACAGATGCATTTGTGAATAAAACATCAATTTGGGATCAACATTCCACAAAGATAAAGTGGTACGATTTGAGGGCATTTCACCCCCTACAGTGCCAAATATAATTAACAAATTCAAGGAATCTGGTGAAATCTTGTTGCGTAAAGGGCAAGGTCAAAAACCACTTCTGAATATGCATGATCTCCGATCCCTTAGACATCACCGTCAGGAATACTTTGGTAAACCTTTTCAGTCAATACCATTACCTGTTGGATCCACAGATGCAAATTAAGGCTTTACTATGCAAAGCAGAGTCCATACATGAACAGTATCCAGAAGCACTGCCAATTTCTCTGCACTTGGTCTCATCTAAGATGGAAAGTAGCACAGAGGAATCATGCTTTGTGGCCTGAAAAGTCAACATTTCAAATAATTTTTGGAAAAAACAGCTGTCATGTTCTCAAAGATGAAAAGGACTATCCAAGCTGTTATTAGTGTCAGGTGCAAAAGCCACTGTCTGTCATGGTATTGGGGTTTGACAGTGCCCATGGCAAATGAAACTTGCACATCTGTGAGGGCACTGTTAATGCAAAAAGATATGTACAAATTTCGGAGCAACATTTGATGCCATCAGATGCTATCCTTTCCAGGGATGACCCAGCATTTTTCAGCAGGACAACACCAAAGCACACTTACAAGTGCATTGATGTATAAGAAGAAAGTGCAGGTACTAGATTGGCCTGCCTGCAGTTCTGACTTGTCTCTGATTGAGAATGAATGTTACACGATGAAGCGTAAAATATGGCAACAAAAGCTCCATATAATTGTGCATGAATTGGAGAAAATTCTTCTGGCTAAATTTAACCAACCTGTCTTTAGTGTCCAAACGCTTAATAACTGTTATTAAAAGAAACAGTTACATTCGACTGTCCCAACTTTTCAGAAGTGTGTTGTACTCATCAGGTTTATACATGAGTGAATATTTTCAAAAAAGGGATTAAAATTAACAATAGAAATTAAAACATTACTACTTTTTGTTTTTATTAGCATTTTTTATACTGTCCTACCATTTTTTGGAATTGGGGTTGTAGGTAAACTGGATATTTCTAACAACAAGCAAACGTGTATCCAATATTGCAATTGGTGACCTGTTTTTAGGACTAACTAAATATTCATATTAAACTACTACTATAGATGCTACAGGGATGCAAGAAATAGATCAGACACAAAGATAAAGTAATTTACTCTAGTGAACTGTAGTAGTCATTACTTACCTGTAAAAGAATCCTTTCTTTTTCATTCTTGATCTGTTGCTCCATTTCTTCATAAAGGCGCTGTATTTCATCATCATGAGTAGCTACCTTCCTAGGTTAACAGAAAAAAGAAGAAATATTTTCATTCGAGATTTATTTTGTATCATTTAAAAAAGTAACTGTCACCCAATTAGCTTTACAAAATCCACTGTAGGTTTGTATTTTGTATCTAATGATTTAGCTGACCCTTTAATTTAAGGTAAGTTATAAGCCACAGCACAGTTGTGGACATGGTTGTGGAGTCGCAGTTTGGTCGATTATGCAACTGGTAGAGAGTTTAAGGTTCTTCACAAGAGCAAATGAAGGTATACAGTAAGCAGTTCACTTTTTTTGTTGCACCTCTTGTGCTTCTAACAAGATAAGACAGAGCAGGAAATCAACATCCTTAAGTAGATTGCACACATTTGAATAAAAAAAGTAATACAGTATATAAATTATACTAAAGAAAATCATCATACTCGGTTTTTAAGTGTATTCTCCCTTTATTGGAAACTGATGCTTATAATCTCATACTGACCCAATATTTATATTTAATTTTACAGCCATAACAAAAGGCAGACAAAAAGTGATTTTAGTTGCAACTATCATCATTCTTTCATATAATTTCCAACCTCTTTAGTTTTAAAGAGCGTTGAGCAAAAATACTAAACAGAATACTTTGTTGTCCTCAAATCAAGGATACTTGTCAGAATAATCATCAATCAGCAGAATCTATTACTAAATATTTTTGCACTCTTTACTTTTCCTGGTTATAACATATTAATAAGGTAGTCTGTTAAAACAAGACCTGCTGGGAAATATTTCATTTTTCATTGTATAATAAAATAACACCATTTGACAACCTTCATTATAATCTACAGCTACAACTATAATTTAAATATATTTTTCATTAAACACAATATTGCTTGTAGTGAAAAGAGCTCTTCCCAATATTGATTATAAATGAGCCAATTAAATTTAAAGTGAAAATAGGGGAGCAGTTCAATGGAGGACTGGTAGCATTGCATCCCCACCTGGAGTGCCTTCTGTATGACGTCTGCACGTTGTCCCTCTGGGCGCTGTCATTTACTCCCACAATCCAAACACATGTAGTTACTTTGAATAGCAAATCTAAGCTCGCCCAGAGTAAGCGTGTGTGAGTGTGTTCTGTGATGGAATGGCGTCCATTCCAGGACTGTTTCAAATCTTCCACTCAATGCTACAGATAGACCCTGACACTCAATTTATACTCAATAACACAAGTTTAGAAAACAAAGAAATAAATAGATGAACGCTGATTTACCTATACCTGCCACATATGGTATTAGACCTTAATCAAGCCTAAAAACAAGCAAACAAGGCAAATTCACCTCTTCAGTGCACTTTCCATTTCCTTCTTTTCTTCATTGGCCTCTTGAATCTGATATGTCACTCTGCCCAAAAATTCTTCAAAGTTTGACAAAAGATGAGCTTCATTTTTTCTCAGATGTCCCCATAGGCTTTTAACTTCATTTTGGCTATAAATACAGAAGGGAAAAATAATGTATAAAAATATTTCAAGAATAAATTAATAAGCTTAATTTTTCTACAGTACTAGTTTCTAGCCCACAACAAAATGTCAGTGTTCATCCACATCATAAAAATACTGTACAGGAGAGGAAGCATTTACAAAGGCATGCTTGTTGTTGCATCTGAAATCGTGTATTGTTAAAAGGATACTTTTTTTGACTCACAAAATTCCTTTAAATAACTTTATTATTGCCAAAGGAAAGGACATGTACCGCACATTAACAAAACAGCTCAAAAGTAGCTACAACTAGTCCAGTTTTCTTGCAGTTTTTTTCTACAATACAGTATATTATTAAAACACTTATTTTAAATAGAAATTTCATATTCATTCCTTTGAGTGTGGGACACTATAACTATAGGCATCAGACTGAGGTGTAGTATGTTCAAAGTGAAGTACTGTTATTTTGTTGTTGACTGAGGTCCTCAGGTTTCAATTTTCCATGATAGAACAAGCCCATCTAAAGTGTAGTTATATCTTACACCCTTTAAATATAATGGATACCCTGTCTACCTCTTTCCTTTATTGTTTTCATATTTTTCAAAAAAGTAATTTTCAGTTTTTTCAGTTTTGATCTGAAAGTGAAAACTCATCCCATCACATTTTCTTAACCACTTTTCCTGGTGGGGGTCACTGACAATATGCTAAGTAGGTTAACCCAAACTTCCCTGTTCCAAGCTAGAGATTCCATCTCTTCTTGGGGAATTCCCAGGTATTTATTCCCAAACCAGCCAACAGAAATAATTCCTTCAGCGTGTCCTGTGGAATGTGCCTGGAGCAGCTATAGGTGAAGATGCCTGGGGGAATCCTTATGACATGCCCAACCAACTGGCTCCTTTTTATCCAGAGGAGCACCAACTATACTTTGAGGCTCTCCTGAGTGTCAGCCCAGTTGACCTGTGAAGAAACGTCACGTTATAACACTCGTACCTGTGATCTTACTTTTTCAGTTATTATCCACAGCTCCTGACCATAGAGGAGGACAGGGATGTAAATCAGCAAGTAAACCAAGAGTTTCATCTTTAGGCTCAGCTACTGCATCACCACCACAGACCAGTAGAGCACTCGTAAAGTATCTGCTTCCACTCCAATTCAGTTATCAATCTCCGATTCTCTTTTTGAATCACACTTCAATAAGCTACTGAGATATTTGAACTCTGCACCAAGGGCAGTTTTTCCACCCTCACCTGGAGAGTGACAGAACATTCTTTTCCATGACCTCGTATTTGGAGGTACTTATGCTCATCACTGCCGCTTTAATACACTCGGCAGTGAATTATTCGAATGTGTGCTGAAGGTCACAGTCAGATGAAGCAAAGAGGACAACCTGCATAAAGCAATGATGCCATAACTAGCATCCCCAACTGGAGACCCTTACATTCTTGACTGCACCTTAATATACTTTTCATGAAAACCACAAACAGGACTGGTGACAAGACACAGCTTTGATGGAGTTCTGACACCTACAGTAAACAAATTCAACTTAATGGTAAGTATTTGGACATAAGTCTCACCAAGTTCATATAGGCAATTAATAGCATGCTAGAGTGGCCCTATTACTATACCCTGGCAATACAGTGAAATAAAAATATGGCAAATCAGAGATGGCTTGATGTGCTAGTGTAAGAGAAATTGTAATACCTTTGAAGGTATGGTTAAAGTCAGGTGCGTATAGCGGAAATGCAAAACTGAAGTGGAAGCAAATTAAGGCAGAAAAGAGGCCTTTGGATGTGATGGGCATGGGAAGAGGGCCAAAATGATTTGTGGAAAATGTGATGTTAGAGCAGGCTAACAATTAAGAAGAACTTGACAAAGTAACAAAGATCATTAGGTAGCTTCTCTTGATGTGCACCTTAAATTGTAAGTAGATATTTTAAGATTTAACAGTGTATCATAGGTGGGTAATTATCTTTATATTATGCCAAGGGTATCACACATGACATGGTAATAGTAAAAGAAAAAACATTTATACATGTACATTAACAGAAAAATAAATTTAACCTTCAATCTGCAAAGTATTGTAATGTACAACACAGTAAGGCAGCCTGGCAGGGAACATTATTGGCTTCTGTATTTGCGTGGTCACAAAGGAAGTGATTTGGCTGTTGTGGTGACTTTTACTTGAAAACAAATCTAAAAACTGAAGTATATTTACAGGTGAGAAAGATCAGAAAGTACACAAACTCAGAATTACATAAGTAACTATTTTCTAAGCAACTTCATCTTCCAAGTAAGCTATATTTGGAGGCTCACTGTTATTATTGTAGGTAGTTTGTAGTTTCACTGCATGTTAATATCTGCTGGTGCACAGATCACTTCACTGGTAAACTCATGCAAGTGTTTAACCTCTACCATCCTGACCCAGGAATCGATAACCAACTAGGAGCAAGTACTGGAATAAAATGACTGAAAAAAGTGAAGGGGGAATCATCCACATATTTCTGAAAGGTAGAGAACTTTCATATTGCGTTTATTTTAAATTACAAAACACAGACACAAGGTAGAGCGGTGCTGGACGCATAAGGTAGGAAGGCAATTAAAGAATGCACTGGGCTTGATTTTGTTTTCACTTCTGTTTACAGCGATCGGTTCGTAGCGTGCATTGTTGCAATGTTACTTTCCTTGGTGGTTTATTAAATTACGGATTTTTTCAAATGTTCATTTTTTTCCCTGTGCTTACAACTCATTTAAAAAAAGTGTTTTTAGCCAGCGGTTGGTAGCTTTATAGCGCGAACTATTGCAGTGTTAGTTTTCTCTGTTGTTCAAGGTTTTCTCAGTGTTATTCAATGTTTTTACATTTAGTTTACTATTACACTGTGCATTCTATGGTTTAATTAACTATATTTGTGCTTAAAAACTTAAAAAAATATATATTTACATACAGTTCGTATGGTCTGGAACAGATTAATTGTATTTACATACAATCCTATGGGGCAAATTGCTTCAGTTCACAACCAGTTTTGGAACGAATTATGGCCGTGAACGGAGGTTCCACTGTAATTAGGTTATAAAAGTAAGAAAAAATGGCTGTTAGTATCTACAGAAGAAAAATGATCTATTCAAAATGTTTTGTTTTTATATCACTTGTGTGCCAATTTGAATGCAAAACACAGTAGTTTAAGGAAGATGGACAGGGAGTGTGGTGTAGAGTCTAAGGCATTACACCTTACATCACAATAATGCAGGTTGAATTCTCATCTCTGACCTCAGCTTAACTCACTTGTGAGCCAATAGTAGCATACACATGCCATTGGAGGCTTTAATAAGACACTTAGCCAAATACCATCATCATCATTTTTACTTCATTTTTCCTCATAAGGTTCATGATAGCAATACATTGAGTTTGTCTGATCAGATGAACACCTTCTGGGAAATTTCCAGATACTCTGTGGTCAGCTGAGAGGTGTCCTGGGTGAGCACTTGAGTCTTCTTCCAGTGGACCATGACTCATTGTTCCCATAAGAGGTGCTAAAGGGACATCTTTACTACATGCCCAAACCACCACAAGTAGCTTGTGTCAATCCAGAAGACAGGAAACATGTACAGTAAGCTGGGGATATGAATGTACACTGACTGGAAAACTGAAAGTATCTTTTGAGAACTTAACTGCTGGTTCACCACAGATCTGCTGCTGTTACACCAAAGCATTGGTCAATCTCATGATTCCCTCTTCCTTCACTGATAAGATCACCTGAGGTAGTGTTGGATCAGTACTAAAATGTTAACTTCTGTATCAATACCTGCTTTAAAACCTCAGTACCAGTCCCAAAATGATTCCAAAAAACTTGATGGATAACTCCAAACCCCATATGTGCCACACAATTGCTCACCTCCTTTGTGAGCTATACCACCGTGCCCAATTGTGTCAAAGCAATAAAGTGGGGGAAGCGTCCTTCGTGAATTCCTTATCACATTGAAGCTCTAAGGTTTCCCCTGTGAAGTCTCAATCAAATCAATATGCATGGTAAAAGAATGTTGGTGGAATGAGAGGAAAGCTGAAGTTTCGTTCCTGTTCTGAAGATAACAAAATGCTGTTGCTGTGCCATTTTAAAATTTGGGTTCTTTGGGACTTTTCCGGTACCAGTATACCATACAACCCTACTCTCAGGTACTTGAACTCCTTCACTTGTGTAAGCTGCTTATCCTTTACTTAAAGAGAGCAAGCCACTCTTTCCCTTAGCAGAGACCAAATCTCAACATGCACACACTCGACTTAACAGTATGTATGCAAATATGACTCTTACTCGCATATTTAGGGTCTAATTGTCAAACAGCTACGGCCCTAAAACCCCATACTTCTTCCCTTAGCATTTTAGAAGGAATTAGTCATAAGCTTTTTAAAAATGCGCAAAACATATGTAGCCAGGATCCCACAAATCCACAAACATCTGTTCAAGGGCAAAGAGTTGGTCCACTGCCCTATAGCCAGGGTGTAATCAGTATTGTTTCTAACAGAGCTGAAAATTTTCAAAAAAATATCTGTTCCAGGCCACTGTCAGAAGCTTTCTCGGGGAGACGAAGCAGTATGATAATTTAATAATTAGAAAATACCCTACTCTCTCCCCCATTTTAAAAATGGGACCCAGCACTTAGGTTTGCCATTCCTGAGGTAATGTCCGTGTCTCCTACGCAACACTCAAGACACGCATAAACCAGAAAAAACCCCACAATATCTAGTGCTTTCAACATTTTCAGTTGGGTCTCATTTGTAACCTTGCCATTTGGCGGTTTTTTTTTGTTTTAAATCACTGCATTGATCTTAGCTACCAAGATGGACACAATGCCAACTAATGCTCCTGGCGATGCTCCTTTTAAGGAGGAAGGTGTACCCACTAGGTTTAAACATTCCTCAAGGTACTCCTTTCACCGCTTGACAATATACCCATTTCCATTTTTCACCACCCTTGCTGGGAACCTCTCACTAAATTCCATTCATAGGCAGGCTTTTGTTTCAGCCACTGCAATAGTTGTTGTCTTTTTGGCCTGCTGATACCTGTCACACAAATGTGAAGACCTTCCTACTGATACTGATATTGCACAGAAGTCATCTTTATTCAACATGACAACTTCATTCTTCACTGGTGTCCACCAACAGGCACAAAGGTTGTCACATGATGGACACAAGTTACCTTCTGGTCACAGGTCCTTGCAGTTACCTCCAAGGCTGAGGTCTTACATTTTGATTGAACCATTTGTTTGCCCCTGACCATTACTGAGATGCAGAATAAACTAATTAAGAAGTGAATAGTGAACAGAAGCATCTGCTAATTATTCCCAGCATACTCCATCAGAACAGTAGTCAGGCCAAGTAACTCCCAGGTTTTTCTTGGACTATCCGGCAGGCACTTCATCCATCTGAGCACAGTCTTTTCCAAATAATCATCAGTTGACAGCTCAGCACCCTTAAAGATAGTGCTTAACAGTTTTTGATATTCATGTTTGATTGTTAGTTTCCATTGCCATATAGGGGTGTAGTTTATTATGTCTCTAAATAACTCTTCATATAAATGGTTCTATTTTTAAAGTAACACATTAAAAAACAGCTTTTCCTAATGCTAGAAGTACCAAAAATAAATCAAGTGAGTTAGAATTGAATGAAGCTGAGCATAATTATAATATTATAACTATAAGAGAAACTTGGCCAAATAACAAAGATGAGTATAGAGTAGAAGGGTACACATTTTTTAGAAAGGGTAGACATAACAGAAAAGAAGAAGTATGTGTGTGTGTGTTGGGGGGGGGGGGTAGTTGCCATTTATATAAAGCAGAATTTAAATGTGTCTCTTTTTCAGATGGATGATGAGCCACATCTAAGTGAGGACATTTGGATTTGTCTGGAAAGGCCTTATTTTAGAAGTGTGCTTTAAACTCCTAGTGCTGACAGTAATTCCAATGCATACTTTTAAATAATATTATATTACATTATATTAAAACGTTTACAGGGGGATAATATAGTCATGGGGAACTTTAACAATACCCAAATATTAACTGGGCTAATTTTGCAAATAGCAGAGGATAGACTTTATCAGTAACTGTTTTAACACAGTATGTTAAAGCACCAATGTAGAAGGACTGTCTAGATTTAGTATGTTGTAACAGCCAGGATAGAATTGATGGTGTAGATATGATTGAACAGCTAGGGTCAAGTGACCATAATATAATATAATTCAAAGTGTTTTGGAAATGAATGGATGCAAAGAATAAAACTGTTAAGTTTAACTTTGGTACGGCAAATTTTGATGTGGCAAAGTCTAAAATGGATATACTAGGATAAGCGCTTAAGTGTGGAAACATTTGAAGGCCAATGGGACAAGTGTAAAAACATTTTACATATAATGCAGGAACGGTACATCCCAAATATTGAAATTAGAAGGAAATTTTAAAAAATTATGCAGTTAAAGATGAATATTGTAGAGAAGTCAAAAGATGACCCAAAGAGATTTTTTCAGTAATTTAATAGAAAAAAACAGTCAAGGAGGATATGAAGTGCATCAGAGATAGTAAAGCAAAATTAAAATAAATAGACAGTGAAATAGCAGATGCTGTAAACCTGCATTTTTCTGAGGTCATCACATGTAACGAAGTGGGTAACCTCCAAGAAGTAACACAGACTATTAAGGCGGACCCGAATGATTTGGAGATTGTAGAAGAAGTACTGCTTAGATTAAATAGGCTGAAATCAAACAAATCACCAGGACCAGATAATATTTAACTCTCAGATCTTAAGAAAGGTAGTGAGTACATAAAGAAACCCTTGACGCATATTTTTAGGAAGCCACTGTATATTGGGTAAATTCCAAAGGACTGGAAAATTGAAAATATTATCCAGTTGTATATAAAGGAAGATCTGGCAGATCCAAGTACCTATAGGCCAGTAAGCTTAACATGCATCACAGGTAAATTAATGGAAGGAATTTTTAAGGATAAGATTGAGTAACACATGGCAAGAGAATGAATTTTACTGAGCAGTCAGCATGGGTTCAGAAGAGGGAGGCTGTGTTTTACTAACATGCTGGAATTCTATGAGGAAGCAACAAAAGGAGATGATCAGAATGGATATAATGATATTACTTATCTTGATTTTCAGAAAGCATTTGATGAGGTGCCACATGAGAGATTGGGCATCAAAGTAAAAAAAGGTGAGAATACAGGACGTAGTGTGTAAGTGAGTGCAAAATTGGCTAAAACACAGAAAGAACAAGGTAATGATACGAGGAGTCTTATCAAAATCAGGTGGTGTCCCTCAGGGGTCAGTGCTAGGACTGCTAGTATTTTTAACATATATAAATTATTTGGTTCGGAATGTAAATAACAAGATGATCAAGTTTGCAGATGATACCAAGCCAGGAGAATTGGCAGATAATCTAGAATTCATTGAATCTTTACAGAGGAACTTGGACAGTCTTGGGCAGATTTGTGGCAGATGAAATTATGTAAGTAAATGTAAAGTAATACATGCAGGAGCTAAAAATGTTAGGTAGTACAGTGGATCAAGAGTGTTAGGTTAAAATCAGTTTAACAAAAACACAGTAACACAATTGAAAACTTAAGGGAAAATTTTGTGCAAACATTAGAAAGATTTTCTTCATGTGGAACAAGTTAACAAATAGCATGGTAAACGGTAGGAATGTAGGGTCTTTTAAAACTCTACTTGATGTTATTTTGGAGGAGTTAAGTGGATAGGACTGGTGAGCTTCGTTGGGTTGCTGCTGTTTCTCATCTACATTTTTCTAATGTTCTAATAATTAAACAAAAAAGTCAATAACACTAACTTGATAAATGTCAATAATTACTTAAGTAATAGGACACTTGTGTTTTCTGCAATTCCTGTTTTCCAGCACCTTTATTTCAATTTTAATCATAAATTTCAAATTCATAAATTACAAACACTAACCTTTTAAGGCTTTTACTGCATGCTTTGCTGTAGAATTTAGCCTAGAATTCCATAGACTTAGTAAATGTCTATATTTGACTATTAACAAATAAGGTCCTTCAGTTTTTTTTTCCTTAAATAAAAAAAGTGTCTATTATTATGGTCAGCTATTTCCCATTCTATTTTTATCTTCTTATTATGCTGTGGCATTTGGTTTCTATTATATTTTAGCCTACATTTATGAATCTCTCTCCTACAATTTACATAAAGAGCTGTGTCCATATACTGTAAGAGTATACCTGTATGTTGCATAGTCTCTTTTTTTGTTTCTGTTTTGCATTAGTAAACCTGTGAAAATGCTCCAAATCGTCTTAAATAAAGGACACACTGACTTGAACTGAACAGTTTTTTACATTTGAAGTTGTAGAACTTTGCTTTTTGGCTATCTGCATACTGTACACTAATTAAAAGAGAGTGCTAATATAAAGTATTAAGTCTAATAAACTAATTCAATATGCCACTGCTTAACTGAAATAAGGTTCACTCTTGTTTATCATGGTCTAGAGATCCACATTGACAAATATTGTTTCAAGCAAATAACAAATAGGAGCATTATGACAACACAGCAAAACACGCTTAGATGAAAAATAAGAATAGCATGGGGGAGATGAATTTTGTTACAACCGTCATATCCTCTATCACACATAAAATATCTTTACAAAATAAAATCCTATAAATACATTTAAATAATGTTAAATATAAGACTAATTAATAAAATAAAGAGAACACCTATTTAAATTGACTCTGGATAACCACAGTAGGACGGATAAGTATCTGGGAGTGCACTGAAGGGTTGTATCAACATTCTTCTCTAAAAAATTTTATTATTTGTTGCTTTAATGGTGAAAGTGGACAACACCATCTCAGGCTACACTCGTGAGAGGGACTGAGACTGGCATGTAACTTATATTATTGTTGCACCTGTTGGATTATGCACTCATGACCTGTGGATGTTTCCTAGAAAATTCCACCACCATCAGGAAATGCTTTACAGTAGGACGATCACTAAAATTACTTTGCGTTTACTGTCATGTACCTTTCAGTGTAAGAAAAATCAGTAAATCTAAACCATCGAAGAAAATTAGACACTTAATACTACAAAAGATTAATTGGAACTCATCATTTTGTGGAAAATGGGTGTGGAAAAAAGAAATTATTATGAACAAAGATGTAGTTTAAAAGACAGTATAATTTCTGTCTCTTATTCTGTCCCCTAAATTCTTGGGTGTAACATTCCTTCAAACTCCACGCAGGGAGGACCCGGGAAGTGAACCCAGATCCCCAGGTCTCCCAACTGCGAGGCAGCAGCGCTACCCACTGCGCCACCGTGCCGCCCTTATGACTCAATAATAATCAAAAATGCTTGCCATATATGTCTGTTACTCAGGGTGTTGGCATGATGTGTACGTGATAGCTGACTTATAAAGTCGGTAAGAAAAGAGGAACTAGAGATTCTGCTGCCGCTGAGTCCTGAGCTGACAGGCGCTGCGGTGTCTCTCTACTCACTGAGAATCATAAAGAATAAAGGTGTGTATTGATTCAACAAACTGTGTCTATCCTCTGCTGTCTTCTCTCTTTGAACCCGCGTCCACAGTTTTCTGGTGCCCAACGTGGGGCGGAGACGGACGGTCAGTCCCTTGAGCGGGATCGTCCAGAGGAACGGTAAAAGGACTGACTCTGGCCGGGTCGGAAGGACCAGCTCCGGCAAAATTTAGGACTGGCCTGCCTCGGACGAAGTCCTGCGTGAGAGACTGTCGTCCTCCTCTGATACGAATTGACGGGTTCGGAGAGAACACTGGGAGATTCCCTGAAGAACTGGAACTTGGTGAGTAGACCGGGGGATCCCCGAAGCCAGTTGTGGGAGGGAATATATGTTGAGGACAGTTTGCTGTGGCTGAGCAATACTTGGGTCCCTCAGTAAAAAGTGCAAGTGGAATCTCGGATTCCCAAGGGAAAGCACAAGAGAATAAAGGGCTGCCCTTAGCTAGGTCTCGCACCATCTCCAATGGGTTAACCTGTGACGGACACCATCAGCGGTTACCAGATAGGAGGCTACATTGCGAAGGGACTGGCATTGACCTGCCAAATATCCCGGACTTGGGCCAAAACAGACTGTCAGCCCGCTAAAGCCACGAAGTCACCAGAGTACTGATCCGGGAGAGGTGTGAGCAGGATGGTGGAACCAAAGAGGGCTGATCTGCTTGGACGCAGGCAGCTGTAGCTCATAATGGGGAAGTCAAATAGTAAACTGGTGAAGGGGGGGGGGGTTGCCCTAGAACAAAACAAGTCTCTGTTAGGAGGACTATTTGGGGAAAAGTCGAAAGGGGGTTCACCTCGTAAATTAGTAGAAAGGAAAACTGGATTTGATTTTAAGAAGGCATGTAAGAAGTGGAATAAACAAAGTGGGGGAAGATGGCCAGTGGATGGCACTGGAGACATTTCAGAAATCCAGGAAATTAGAAAGATATTGTGCCATAACACGCAGGGTTGTTGCAATAGGGGACCTTACTGGATTGATATGTTTGATAGATGTGAACTAGTTATTAAAGACCGTACCTTAGAGGCAGCCCAGGAGAGAAATGAAACACTTTCCGCTGAAATTAAAACGTAAAGAAAAAGAAGAGATGTTATTAGCCTTGCAAAAGACTAAGACAGAGCCGGACCCAGAAAATAGGCGAAAGAAATCAGATAAGAAGGATCCCCTTTACCCAATTATTCACTCCCCACCTCCTTATCAACCCCCACCTTCTCCTTCCCTTCCAAACGCCCCATCGGCACCTCCAGTAGCCGATAATTCACCCCAGACACATGCTTCACTCCACTCCCCGATTTCCGGCCATACTAGAAGCCAAACATTGCGATCACACAACAGCCCCCAATTGGGATGCAACTTCATCACACTACCAGAGTATTCCTGCCCCTTGATGCAAGTTCCAAATCCCCGACATGACCCTGATGCAGCAGCAGGACCCAATAATCCCACTATTGTAATGATACACCGTAATTGGGACATCCAGGAATTAAAAGATGTAGTGGCCGAATTACCTGACCCCAAAGGAGTCGGTGGTTTAAAGTTTGTGGAACAGCTCCAACAGCTCGATGATATGTACAAGCCCAATGCCGCGGACTGGACCCAGGTCCTGCGTAGAAAATTGGGAACCACCTGGCCTACTGTTAGTCATGGTCAGCGTGCGGGTGGCAATCCGTGACAGTGGGACCAAAGCCTGCAGAGAACTGCCGATGAGGATGCCAATTTCCAAGCACAGTGGGAACTGGTAAAGACTGAAATAGCAAAGAAATATAAGAAAGGGACAGACTGGTCTCTAATCTCAGCCGCAAAGCAACGTAAAGATGAGACTGTTGATGAGTGGACACACCGGATTCAAGACCTCATGGCTAATCATTCTGGCCTGGAGGCTCCAGAAGAACGAAACCGAGCAGCTGTCCCACCTTTTGCATCTGGTCTCCGCAGTGATATTCAAAATAAAGTCCGCACCTCCTGCATTGGGTGGGAGAGTGCCACTTTTGACGAAGTAAAAAGACATGCAGAACATGGTGAGAGACAATCTAAACAAAAGGAATCCAATACTCAGTCCAAGTTATTAGCTGCACAATTACAGTATTTTTCTGGAGGCGCCGATAACGGAAGGGGCAGAGGGGGAAGAGGACGAGGAATCTTTAACCGAGGTAGAGGCTATGGAAGGGGCTGCGGTAAACCTGGACATTTCAGGTGTGACTGCCCGGACAGGCGTCCACTTCCGCCACACCCTCTCCCGGAGCCCAATGACACTCCTTGGTCCTAGGAAATCATAGGGACCCCCAGCTGTTCCTCACAGTTTCCTTTACTCACTCGTCATTCTGAAACCGATCCTTTATTGACTTTGATTATCAATGGAAAGGAAACTGCCTTCCTTGTGGACACTGGGGCCACGCGCTCCACTTTGTCACAAATGGAGGTCCCCGCCTCGAAGGACACTGTACAAGTACTCACAGCCTCAGGACAACCTCACACTCTGCTGGTTTCTAAGCCTTTGCAAGTCCAGCTCAACCTTGACAGCTCTCCGTTGACTCATCATTTTCTTTTGAACCATTTGTGTCCAGTAAATCTTCTCAGAAGAGATCTCATGACAAAACTGTCTGTTTCCATTTCACAAACTGAACAAGGGTTCTACTGCTCCATCCCACAGCTCCTCTGCCTATCAATTCAAATGGACATTTCCCCGCACACCCTTCTTCTCAAAGCCTTACATTCCTTCCCCTCTTGCCTTTTCCATCACCTACAGACCCCAGACACTGTACATTGCACTGCCCAATATTTCCCTAATGAAGTTGACATGCCGTGGTTAGAGTCTTTCCTTTCCTCTGGAACACGTCCTGAAACACTTTATGTCCCCTGTGTTTTCATTTCCTCCTCAAAAGCGGCGGCCTCCGTATACCTTACATCTACTCAGAATAACTTTTATTTGGGAGGGTCAGTTCCCCATATCTCTCTGGCTAAGGCTCCTTCCATTAAATGGGTTGAGTTAGGTCCGTGGGTAGAGCAATGTATCGATAGGACTGATTGGCTATATGTTGCACCTGGTGTTTTTGACACCCCAGATCACCTCGTGACTAAGGTTTTACTTCAGATCAACCTGCCATACCATACCATACCATTTTTATTTGTTAAGCGCTTAAAAACACAGCATTATAACCGACCGAAGCGCTGTACAGTTAAAACAAGCAAGACTAAAAGCAAAATATTTAAAAAAAAACAAACATTAAGAGAGAATTAAAACAGAGACACTAAAAAAAAAAAAAAAAAAAAAAAAAAAAAACTGATTCGTTTCCATGGCTCTCCTGTATTCCTGACTCTCTCTGGTCACTGGGGAAAAATGACTTCGGCAGGATTGCTAATTGTGAACCCCTAGTGGTTTTCCCCAAATCATCTTTCCGCCCTTGCCGTGCACAATATCCTCTCTCTCCCGAGGCTGAACTCGGAATTGCAGTTGTACATAAAGAACTTGTTGAAAGAGGGGCTATAATCCCTATCAAATATTCGCCTGTAAACTCTCCTATTCTGCCTGTAAAAAAGGCTGATGGCTCTTGGCGTTTTGTCCAAGACCTCAGACAAGTTAATTCTGCTATTTTTTCTAGGGCACCGATTGTCCCTAATCATTCCACTATTCTTTCTACGATTCCTGTGACAGCTCGTTACTTCTCAGTAATTGACTTAGCAAATTTCTTTCTTTTCTATTCCTGTACATCCTGATTCTCAGTATTGGTTTGCTTTCACTTTTCAAAACCGCCGTTGGACATGGACCGTTATGCCACAAGGTTATACAGAGGCTCCTTGTGTATATGGTCAAGCGCTTGCGCAGAATTTAGAAGGATTTTGGCCAAACAGAGGAAGTGTATTAATACAATATGTGGATGATTTGATGCTGTGCAGTGACACAGAAGATGCATGCACGCAAGATACTGAATTGCTCTTGGGATATTTTGCAGAAAATGGACACAAGATGTCCAAGATGAAGCTTCAGCTAGTTCAGACGACTGTTAAATATTTGGGTCATGACATAACATGTAGTACCAGAGCTCTATCCAATGATCGCATAAATACCATCCAAAATCTTCCCAGATCGGTCACAAAACAACAGGTTATGTCTGTATTGGGCATTCTTGGTTACTGTCGACAATGGATTCTAAATTTCTCTGAAAGAGCACAGCCTTTACAAAATCTTGCTAACACCACTGACCTTCCTCTTTCTGCTCAGATACAGTGGAATGAGCAGGCTGAGAAGGCTCTATGTGATTTAAAAAGTGCATTACTTTCTGCGCCAGCTTTAGGACTTCCTGACTATTATCGTCCAATCACTCTGTTTGTAGACGAAAAGGGGGGGATATATGAATGCAGTACTAACTCAGCTCCATGGAGAAAAACAAAGGCCAATAGCCTATTTTTCGAAGAAATTGGATCCAGTGGCTAAGGGACTTCCAACTTGTCTCAGAGCAGTCGCAGCCACAACAGAAGCCATGCTAGCCAGTACAGATATAGTGCTCATGAGCCCCCTAACAGTAAAGGTGCCTCACACCGTACACTCCATTTTAGTACAGGTCAAAACTTCACATCTCACTACTGCTAGGGCAATACACTATCAAAATATACTCTGTACTCTGTCAAATGTCACAATTGAAAGATGCTCCACTTTAAACCCAGCCACACTTCTTCCCACTGAAGAAGAAGGGGAGCCACATGACTGTCATGATGAAATCCAGTCCCTGAACTAGCCACACAGCCCCACAGCATAATGGAACCTCCACCAAATTTGACAGTAGGTAGCAGGTGTTTTTCTTGGAATGCGGTGTTCTTCTTCTGCCATGCAAAGCGCTTTTTGTTATGATCAAATAACTCAATTTTTGTCTCATCAGTCCAAAGCACTTTGTTCCAAAATGAATCTGGCTTGTCTAAATGAGCATTTGCATACAACAAGCGACTCTGTTTGTGGTGTGAGTGCAGAAAGGGCTTCTTTCTCATCACCCTGCCATACAGATGTTATTTGTGCAAATTACACTGAATTGTAGAACGATGTACAGACATACCATCTACAGCAAGATGTTCCTGCATGTCTTTGGAGGTGATATGTGGGTTGACTGTAATCATTCTCACAATCCTCAGCATATGCCGCTCCTGTATTTTTCTTGGCATGCCAGACCTGGGTTTAACAGCAACTGTGCCTGTGGCCTTCCATTTCCTGATTACATTCCTTACAGTTGAAACTGACAGTTTAAATCTCTGAGATAGCTTTTTGTAGCCTTCCCCCAAACCATGATACTGAACAATTTTTATTTTCAGATCTTTTGAGAGTTGCTTTGAGGATCCCATGCTGTCACTCTTCAGAGGAGAGTCAAAGGGAAACACAACTTGCAATTGACCACCTTAAATACCTTTTCTCATGATTGGACACCCTCTGTCTATGAAGTTCAAGGCTTAATGAGCTAATCCAACCAATTTGGTGTTGTAAGTAATCAGTATTGAGCAGTTACATGCATTCAAATCAGCAAACTTATAAGGGTACCCAAATTTCTGCACATTTGTTTTAATTTCATACAACTAAATACTGCTTCACTAAAAATCTTTGATCAGAAAACACCCCAGTACTCAGATGTTCCTAGGAAATAAAAGACATACCATGGTTATCTTTTTTGTTGAAAGTAAATTATTATACAGGCTGAGAGGGGTTCCCAAACTTTTCATATGACTGTATAGTATAGACAGTTTTTTACCTGTCTTGCACTTGTCCTGTTTTTATGTGTATGTGACCCTGTGGAGCTTTAATTATTTTGTACCATCATATGCTGCAATACTGTGCATGGGTGGTATGATGATAAAGCCAATTGACTTGACTTGATATATAGCTAGACAAAAAGTAAAAACAGTGTTGGTTTATATAAATGAGCTACATTATTAAGCTTTCTTATTCTTTATGTTATCTTGAGAATCTGAACGGGAGGCATATTACTGTATGTTTCCACAGAGCAGCAGAGGTTTTAAAATGGGGTGTAAATAGGCTAACTGACACTATTAAAAGGAGCCTGAACAACCCATGTAAGAAAAATGATTACTCCTGCCACTCAACCACATGCTTGCCACCAACTATATAATCAGTTAGAAAACCTAGTGATGAAATAAATATACCATACAAAGAGAATATAAATGAAAAAAAAGTCATCAGTGCCACAAATGATAAGATTGTTTGGAGGTTAGCAGTCAAAAAGTGTTAAAAAGGAAAAAAAAAGTCATTATGAACACAGATGCAACTGAAAGTCATGAGTAATTGACAACCAATCTGTCCAATTTTTCTGACTCACACCAGCATATGACTAATTAATGCTTAAAAATACACCTCTAAGTTAAATCTGCATGAACAGATTTATGAGTAACTTATTTTGCTCAATATAAAAAACAAGTTAATAACACATTCACTCATTGAGGTAACATCACCTTCAATTCAAAGGAAATTCCATATCAGTAAACACTTGCTGTACCAAAGTTGTGTACTTAATTGGTAATAATATATGACAACTTGAAGTGTAAATAAGATGACGAAAGTGTTAAATTAAATGTATAAAGAATGTATAAATAATGTATAAAGAATAAAGAATAAAATGGCTGTTTTTAATGTTGCCTATTCAAAATGTATCCATCCATCCATCCATTGTCTCCCGCTTATCCGAAGTCGGGTCGCGGGGGCAGCAGCTTGAGCAGAGATGCCCAGACTTCCCTCTCCCCAGCCATTTCTTCTAGCTCTTCCGGGAGAATCCCAAGGCGTTCCCAGGCCAGTCGAGAGACATAGTCCCTCCAGCGTGTCCTGGGTCTTCCCCGGGGCCTCCTCCCGGTTAGACGTGCCCGGAACACCTCACCAGGGAGGCGTCCAGGAGGCATCCTGATCAGATGCCCGAGCCACCTCATCTGACTCCTCTCGATGCGGAGGAGCAGCGGCTCTACTCTGAGCCCCTCCCGGATGACTGAGCTTCTCACCCTATCTTTAAGGGAAAGCCCAGACACCCTGCGGAGGAAACTCATTTCAGCCGCTTGTATTCGCAATCTCGTTCTTTCGGTCACTACCCATAGCTCATGACCATAGGTGAGGGTAGGAACATAGATCGACTGGTAAATTGAGAGCTTCGCCTTGCGGCTCAGCTCCTTTTTCACCACGACAGACCGATGCAGCGCCCGCATTACTGCGGATGCTGCACCGATCCGCCTGTCGATCTCACGCTCCATTCTTCCCTCACTCGTGAACAAGACCCCAAGATACTTGAACTCCTCCACTTGGGGCAGGATCTCGCTACCAACCCTGAGAGGGCACTCCACCCTTTTCCAGCTGAGGACCATGGTCTCGGATTTGGAGGTGCTGATTCTCATCCCAGCCGCTTCACACTCGGCTGCGAACCGATCCAGAGAGAGCTGAAGATCACGGCCTGATGAAGCAAACAGGACAACATCATCTGCAAAAAGCAGTGACCCAATCCTGAGCCCACCAAATCGGACCCTCTCAACGCCCTGGCTGCGCCTAGAAATTCTGTCCATAAAAGTTATGAACAGAATCGGTGACAAAGGGCAGCCCTGGCGGAGTCCAACTCTCACTGGAAACGGGTTCGACTTACTGCCGGCAATGCGGACCAAGCTCTGGCACCGATCGTACAGGGACCGAACAGCCCTTATCAGGGGGTCCGGTACCCCATATTCTCGGAGTACCCCCCACAGGATTCCCCGAGGGACACGGTCGAATGCCTTTTCCAAGTCCACAAAACACATGTAGACTGGTTGGGCAAACTCCCATGCACCCTCCAGGACCCTGCTAAGGGTATAGAGCTGGTCCACTGTTCCGCGACCAGGACGAAAACCACACTGTTCCTCCTGAATCCGAGGCTCGACTATCCGACGGATCCTCCTCTCCAGGACCCCTGAATAGACTTTTCCAGGGAGGCTGAGGAGTGTGATCCCTCTGTAGTTGGAACACACCCTCCGATCCCCTTTCTTAAAGAGGGGGACCACCACCCCGGTCTGCCAATCCAGAGGCACTGTCCCTGATGTCCATGCGATGTTGCAGAGGCGTGTCAACCAAGACAGTCCTACAACATCCAGAGCCTTGAGGAACTCTGGGCGTATCTCATCCACCCCCGGGGCCCTGCCACCAAGGAGTTTTTTGACCACCTCGGTGACCTCAGTCCCAGAGATGGGGGAGCCCACCTCTGAGTCCCCAGGCTCTGCTTCCAAATTGGAAGGCATGTTAATGGGATTGAGGAGGTCTTCGAAGTACTCCCCCCACCGACCCACAACGTCCCGAGTCAAGGTCAGCAGTGCACCATCCCCACCATATACAGTGTTGACACTGCACTGCTTCCCCTTCCTAAGACGCTGGATGGTGGACCAGAATCTCCTCGAAGCCGTCCGAAAGTCATTGTCCATGGCCTTCCCAAACTCCTCCCACGCCCGAGTTTTTGCCTCAGCAACCACCAAAGCCGCATTCCGCTTGGCCTGCCGGTACCTATCAGCTGCCTCCAGTGTCCCACAGGACAAAAGGGACCGGTAGGACTCCTTCTTCAGCTTGACGGCATCCTTCACCGCCGGTGTCCACCAACGGGTTCGGGGATTGCCGCCACGACAGGCACCGACCACCTTACGGCCACAGCTCCGGTCAGCTGCCTCAACAATAGAGGCACGGAACATGGCCCATTCGGACTCAATGTATTGTTTCCTGAAATATTAGAATGGTAAACCGGATATGGATGCAGGGACCTGCCCGTGGACGCAGGAGACATAGTGCGCAGGCGCCACACAAAGCCCCCCTCCCCAGAGTGAAACGGGAGAGACTACGAATGTGAGCAGGCGCCACACAAAGCCCCCCCGCCCCAGAGCGAAATGGGAGAGACTACGAACCGTCTGACATGCCGCAAGCAGGATAAAGCGAGGTCAGAAATAAAAGACAGAGTAGGAAACAAAGTAAAACGTCATAAAGAGGTTAAAGAACGGGGCCAAACACATGGAGAGCAGGTTACAGATGATGAAAACTGGAATGCAACAGCTTCAAAAAAACCTAGGCACGAAACACATGCACAGCGAGATACAGAATATAAAGGCTGAAAAAATGACAGTTAAACGTCCACACCACACAGCGGAGGCAGACCCGGAAGGTGCAGGCGCATACATCGCGCGTCGGAAGGCGCGGGAAAGTACGAAAGGCAAAGGCATCTACACAGCATGGTAAAATCCGATATAATACGGAAGGCGCAGGCGTTGCCGCCATATTGTGCGTGGCACTACTGCAGAGTGAAGTTAGGAATAATGTGCTGCTTGGGATCGTACAAAACGGCGAACGCGACCCACCGTCTGAAACTGCGGAGGCAAAGCAGGCACGGGTTCAAACCAAACGAGCTCGAGTGACGGATATACGCGTACAACGCGCGTCTCATCCGAAGAAGCAGGGCAAGCACGGGTTCAAAACAATGCAAGCTCCTGCAACGCGCGTCTGAAACTTCGGCTGCCCAGTGGGCACGGGTTCAAAACGCCGGGGGTAGGCGAGCGAAGCGAGCAGGGGGCGAAGCCCCCTTGTTATTAATAGAGGGTTAGACAGTTTGCAGCATGAAACTTATTTATATTTATTTAGAATGACACAGCTAATAGGCCTATAAAATAATGTAAATGTAACATTGTTGTGGTGTTAAATTTTGTATACAAGTTGATAAATATTTTGAATGTCTTTATTTGTAGTTTAGACAAAGCAATGTAATATTAGTGTTATATCATTGATAAGAACAGATGTTCAACTAACCACCCCTTACCCTTTAGGACTGAGTCAGGTTAGTAAGGATTTTTATAATAACAACAACAACAACAATAATAATAATAATAAATAATAATAATAATACATTTTATTTATTTGTAGGCGCCTTTCTAAACACTCAAGGACACCGAACAATAGACAAAACACAGATTTTTTACAATAAGTACAATATAAAAGTTAAAATCAGACAGAGCAATTGTAATCAAAGAGAAAAAGCAGTCTTAAACAAATGAGTTTTAAGTTTAGATTTGAAAAGTGAAAATGATTCAATATTTCTAAGCTCAGGTGGTAGTGAGTTCCAAAGCTGGGGAGCAGAGCAACTGAATGCTCTACTCCCCATAGTGGTAAGACGGACAAAGGGGACAGTCAAGTGGATGGAGGAAAAGGATCAGATATGGAGAGGCAAGGTTGTGGATAGCCATATAAGTTAGTAGGAGAATTTTGAATTGAATTCGGAACTGAACTGGAAGCCAATGAAGCTGCTGCAAGACAGGAGTGATATGGTGAATAGAGGGCGTTCTAGTAATGATGCGGGCAGCTGAATTCTGGACCAGTTGAAGCTTATAAACAGATTTGTGAGAAAGACCAAAGACAATGGAATTGCAATAATCCAGACGAGAAGTGACAAGGCTATGAACAAGGATAGCAGTGGTGTGGGGAGTGAGGGAGGGGCGAATACGATTAATGTTACGCAAGTGGAAATATGCAGACCGGGAGATGTTATTGATGTGGGACTGAAAGGATAAAGTACTGTCAAGAATGACACCCAGAGTCTTAACCTGTGGAGAAGGGGAGACAGAGGAATTATCAATAACAAACGAAAAATTATCAGTTTTGGATAATGTTGATTTTGTACCAATGAGGAGAACCTCAGTTTTGTCACTATTTAATTTAATAAAATTTGAAGAAAACCAGGATTTGATTTCTGCTATGTAATCAGTAAGTTAGGAGTGTGGAAAGGAAGCAGTAGGTTTACTAGTGAGATAAAGCTGGGCATCATCAGCATAACAGTGGAAGCTAATGTTATATTAACGAAAGATATTGCCAAGGGGAAGGAGGTAAATAATGAAAAGGAGGGGCCCCAGGACAGAGCCCTGGGGCATACCTGAAGTAACAGCAGTGGGTTGGGATGTGAAAGTTTTAAGCTGAACAAACTGAGTGCAGCCTGAGAGGTAGGATCTGAACCAATCTAGTGGAGTGTGGATAATGCCAATCGAAGATAATCTATTGAGAAGAGTTGTGTGACAAATAGTGTCAAAGGCTGCACTTAGATTAAGGAGGATGAGAATAGTAATTAAACCAGAATCAGCTGCCATAAGGAGGTCATTAGTAATTTTTATAAGTGCCGTTTCTGTACTGTGGAGGGGGCGAAAACCAGACTGGAACTGTTCATACAGATTATTTTGAGATAAATGAGAATCAAGTTGAATAGCCACTATTTTTTCAAGAATTTTGGAAATGAAGGGTAGATTAGAAATAGGACAAAAATTACTGAAATTAGTTGGATCGGCACAAGGTTTTTTCAGGATTGGGGTTATTGCAGCAGTTTTAAAAGATGAAGGAACAGTACCAGTAGTGAGAGAAGAGTGGATTATAGCAGAGATAAGGGGACCAGAGAGGGGAGGCAGGCTTTGACTAGAACTGTAGGGAAGGGGTCCAGTTGACAGGTGGATGGCTTAGACTTACAGACAAAATCTGAGATTTCTGAGAAAGTAGGAAGCTGAAAAGAGGAAAATGAGTGAGTTGGTGCGTGAAATTCAAATGAAGTACTGGAGGAATCCGTACAGAGAGACTGGCAAATCTTCTGGATTTTTTCATTAAAAAATGACTTAAGGGAATTGCAAAATTCAGTTGAGTAAAGGTGAGAAGGTAAAGAATCCGGGGGTTGTGTGATATTGTTAAGTAGTGAAAACAATGACTTGGTGTTTTTCTTCATTGGAGGAAATAATGAGAGTATAATAGTTAGATTTAGTTTGGGCAATACAGTCCTTGTAATAAAGTATATGGTTTTTGTACATCTCTTTGTGAACAAAGAGTCCAGTTTTTTTATATAACCGTTCAAGTTGCTGGCCTTTGGCTTTCAAAAGCTGAAGTTCAGGCATGAACCAGGGAGCAGAAAAGGAGAAAGAAACAGATCTAGATTTTAGTGGAGCGGCAGAGTTAAGAATACCATTAAGTCCAGAGTTATAGTGTGAGACCAGTTCTTCAGGAGTGGATAAATTATGAATGTCCATAAGGGAATCAATACTAGAGGAAAGAGAGTCTAAGTTAATATATTCTTAATAATACGGAAAGACATGAGACGGGAAAGCTTAGTGTTGGAAAGTGCAAGTTTAACATTGAATGAAATAAGAAAGTGATCAGTTATGGGAAGTTCATCTGCAGTACAATCAAGCGGGGTAACTCCAGAACAGCAAATCATGTACAGGATATGTCCTTTGGAATGAGTGGGAACATCAGTATGCTGCTGGAATCCAAAACTCTCAAGGCAGGATGTAAAGTCTCTAGTAATAGGGACATTGATATTATCCATATGTATATTGAAATACCTCAGAAGTATTATGTTTGGTGAAACAGTAGATAAGTGTATAAGGAAAACAGCAAAGTCGTTCAGAAAGTCATTATTTGACAGGGTCAGGGGGAAATGTCTAAAACCAGTTTGGCAAGTGATTCTCTGCAGGAGTCCCTTAATCAACACTCACAGGAAAGCCAGACTACCTAGTTGGCAAATATCAGCTCAACAAATGGTTTTGGTCCGAGGTATGGCTGTTTGGGATTGGTTTGAATCAGAGGCCATTCTGTAGCACGACGCCCTATTGGTGTAAAGATTTGGACAAAGAATGTATAAATTTGGTTGCTTTACCCCTGCATCTCTCTCTCTCACACCATCATGATGATGAAGCAACTCGCATACCATGGACTGAAAAGACGACCACACTGAGAAGCACAACTTGGTAGTCATATTGAGACAGGCATATATCCTGTTCTTAAGAAAGCAGACTAAAAATGATGACTTAACTACAGACATTTTAAGTAACTAACAAGTCTGTGTGCTACTTGAAATTACACATCAGCATTTATCAGGTTGAATGGTTGCCAATATTCAAATGTACTTTGCTTATTGTTATTATTTTACGAATATCATCAATAATACATTGTTTAAAGTTGTAACTTAACTCCTGCTTATCTTTTACTCTATGTAATTGCATGAGGTTACAGATGTAGAAGGGAAGGTGGGGAGAAGTTATAAAGTACGATACCTTATAAAAAATGGTCTATGGGATTTGAGGCATTCTGACAAAGGCTACACATTAAAAAATACAAAAGTAGAAAGTAGAGTAATATAGAATTCAACCAAAACAAAACAAACATAATTCTGAAATGCAATGCATTTCATCTTTTTAAATCACGCAGCGTTTTCAACACGTTTCACAGTTACTTATTAAACAATGATTTATGTAAAACAGTCAAGCATTTCTGATAGAAAGATATAATATCAAAATACTGCAAATAAATTACATAATTTTGACAAACGTCTTTACAAACCTTTGCCCAAGGCTAGTAGCTGGAATTAAACTGTGATTTTTTTGAGGCTGAGTAAACTAAAGACTTGGGATACAGGGAAACCAGATGATACCAGGAGCAAATCTAGCCTGTTTTCTTTGTAGAGGTAAAAAGAGGGCAAGAATGTACCATGGACATGGCAAAGGAGTTGAGGTGAAGGCTCAGCTTTCAGAAGTGAGCCAGGCAATAGACAGAGAGAGAGAGAGAGAGAGAGCGAAAGAAGGCGAGAGAATGGGAATGCATGGGTGTATTTTGAAGGTGGTCAAACAGATAAGCCACATTACTAGGAAGACATGGGTTCAAGACATTCATATAGGCAGTAGGGTTTTGCTTATCTTTCTGTGTGTTAATACTTTGTGTTCTCCCTGTGATCACACTGAAGGCAGATTTTTTATTTATTTATTTTTTAGTTCTTAGTCTTATGTTTTATTGCTGGGGCAGAAAAGTACCACATGGACGCCATCCTGTCACAATGTTTTACGCGTCTGCTTTATCCAAGAAAACTGTTGGAATCCATTCTCTTAAGCATTTAAACCTCTAATTATTTAAGCATTTAAATAAAGAAAAAAGTGTTTTCCAGTTAAGAATACATACATAATTGCTTTGAATTGTAACATGATTAAGATGAAACACAGTTATATCGTAATGGAGTCTGGACTACTGTTCTACCTAAAATCTGCGGTCTTTCTTGAAGGATTTCACCACAATTGTGATTTAAATCCAGCCTTTGAACCCATAGCCCAAAAAAAGAATAGACACTAAAAAAATCGAAGCAGCATCACTGTTATTGGTCTATCAAAAGCTGGCACATTGAAGATCAGATATTAACAGAAATCGATGCCAGCACCTGAGTAGGACTCCACTGAAATGAATACAAAAACAAGATTAAGAGAATATTTTAAACATAGAACAAGAGTAAAACAGTTAGCTTTCCTGCCTCAAAGTACCAGAAGACCAAGTTTAAATTCCAGATCAATCACATCTTTATGGTCCATTTCTTTGTTAGCTTGGTTTTCCTTATTTGAAGCATACAAGTTAGGCTAACTGGTAGTTCTAAATTATTCCAATATATGTAGGTGTGAATATGTTCATGAGAAAATGTCTACTCACATCCAGCTGTTGGTCACAGTTGTGTTTCTTGTCTGTTTTATTTAGTTTTGAATCATTTATTTGTATTAATGTTTCTTTTGTTTAAATGTACATTTTTCTATGTGTGCATTGGGAAAGGAACATGGCCTAGGTTATGCCCCTTGTGTTTTATTGGTGGTTTCCCAAGGGGCAGGGACACCTGCCAATCACTGCCAGGAATGACTCTCCACTCTATTTAAGGGAGGGCCTCCTATAGCTCCTAGCTGTTCATTACAAATGCGCTAGGGAGTGGCATGTTTCTTGTGCCTTGTTATGTTTTCCATCTCCTGGCTTTTGAACCCTGTGGTTGTTGTTTTGACTACGATTATGGATTCTGTATTGGGACTGTGTTTAATGATTATTGAACCTCTGCCCTTTTTTGACAATGATGTTTGGATTAGTATTGGGACTTTGTTCACTGTGAATTGCCTTGCCTTACAGGCAAATCCTTGTGCTCTTCAGAGCTTTGTGGTGCACAGCTTTTTTGATTAAATAAACCTTTTATTTTTATAAAGATTTCTCTCTACCCTTTGGTCTTCTAGTCAGGTTTTTGGTGGTGTTTCCCCCTCCCTGCTAGTTGGCAACTGTAGAAAGTATTTTTGCTCCTATACTTTCGGGACTTCCTAGTTTCATGACAACAGGTCCCTAAGACTTTGAAATTCTTTGAAATAGGTCTAAAGGAGGAAGCACTGTTGTTTTCAAAAATATAATTTAACTTACTCTTCAAAAAGGTTGCTGGCACCAAGCTTTTCCATCATCATGCAGAAATGCTTTTCTTCATCATCTTCCCCTCCGGCTAACTTCTCTTCCCATCGATTTTGGTAAAGTGTTTCTGGCTCATCTGATATTTGATCCTCCTGCACCTCACTAACCGAGATCTTCCTTCCACACAGAAATTCACCTGGAATATGCACAATTACAGATCAAACATTTTGTTAGCAAGGGTGCTTTTAGTTTTTATTTAAAGATCTACAGTTAATAAGTTATGAAACAAAAATACAGTCAAACCAATATAAATGTCACATGCCACCTACAGCTAGTGCTGTGGCCGGCCATGACATGAAAGGTCCCACTTCAGCTTACTAATTGCAAAGTATCCATCTGACTTATTCATGTTCTACTTCAAATTTTGAGTTACTACTACAATCTCTTACCTCCTCTTACCACATGGAGGTTGCTGTTGATTTGCTACTTGGTCTGCAAAAAACAATATTAACTTTTTTTTTTTATGGTGAAAATAAAAAGTAACTAAACATATTAAGTAGTACTGCACTGCACCAAATACAATGCATCAAGTGAAAAAGAGAATGCAGGCTTTGACATACTGCATAAGGCAACTCCAGTAAAAAGCTCGGTTTTCGGAAAAAAAATCTATGCATTTTGGATGTTACAAGCATATGAAAGGAAAACTAACATGGATTTTGCAACACAAGTAACCTGAGATTTTTTTTATGAAAGTTTTAATATTGTTTGCTGTTGTTGACTACTGGCCCTCTTCTGGCTTCTGTTGAAGACTGTTGTATCAAAAACTTTGTGAACTCTTTTTTATTAAAACATGAGTTTAAAATTCTTTCTTGGCCATCACTATAAACAACCCAAGTTAAGTAATAGATAAAAAAAAATAACATTTTTGGGCAGAGAATTATTTTAACTTGAGGTTACACTGCAGACTGTTTGTTTGTTCTCCTCCTCTGCAAGCAGAAAGACTTTTACTCTGAAGAAATTCTGTAAGCCTGTCTCCAACCTACCCAAAATTCCACCTCTTCCAGACTCCACTGCTTATAGTCCAGATGATACCCCCATGGAACTGAAACAAACTGATGTAGAAGAAGGACACACATACCCTTCCCCACAATTCACTTCTATTGCCTTTCAACATGGATTCCTAGCTCTGATTACGCTCTGATTTCTGTTCTTTCACACTAGTTGGAAGACCTGCTGAATGGGTAGTGAGTGAGTAAGAGGTTCAGAAGTGTGTGGGGGAACCTAAAAAAATGTAATCTATCCCTACTTATTTAATATCATGAACTGAAACTTTTTGTAAGGGGCCTGAACAAAAATAAAATCTACTGAAATGAAGAAATTTAGCCATAGTACATCAAAAACAACATTGTTTCCACTTAGAATTGTCACTTCACAGCCTTTGTTTCTATAAATCGTTCACCAGAACATTCTTTTCAAAATACACAGAGGACAAAAATCCAGGAAATTATGAAATAAAGTGCAGTCTTGTACTTACAGATACTGCTATAGCACCAAAACACTTTCAAAAATTCATGCAGCAGTCACAAACACTGAAAAATATTTTCCAAAATGAAACCTTATAATGTATTAAAAAATGATGAGCTCTTGGGACACACAGTAGTATGCATTGAGAATTTAAAATGGACGCCAGAAGGAGTTAAAAAGCAGATGCATGGTTATTAGTGTTAAGAACTGGGAAGGGACAAAAGCTTATCAAAAGTTAAAGGTAGGATTAATTTAGTTTTTAATTGGTTTAGCCGTCTTCTAAATGAGGGAACTTAATAGAACTGGGCTTTTGTTAGGTTGGTGAATTAACTGAAGTTTCTGCTAATATCATAGTAACGTTGACCGTAGCCTTGCTGAGCAACAGTATTTCAGAATGCTTCAAGAATGAATTAAACACTTCATATTAATTGTCAGTTTTTTACATTTACATGAAGTTTCAACAGCATGCATTACAGGCCTAATTCTCACCACCTTATCATAATATCCATTCATCCATTTTATAAACTGCTTAATCCAGCTCAGCTCAGGGCCGCAGGAAGCTGTTAGCCAAACCTGGACAGTTCATCACTAAGCACACAATCTCATATTGGGCCAATTTTGAGTCACCAATTAACCTAACCTGTACTTCTTGGTACAGTATGTAGGAGGAAGACCAATATGAAAATCGGTATCCACACAAATGTTGGTGGGGACCTTGGATTAGAAACAATGACTTGGGAGCTGTGAAACAACAACCACAGCTACTATGTCACTGTGCCATGCCCTTAAAACCTTAAAATAATAATTAGAGTGAGTAAAAAAGCAGGTTTGACCAAGTCAGTGCTTGAGATTGCCTTGTATACAATATTAGCTAAAGCTTAGTTGAAATTACCTGCAAATAAATAAAATATGATAATTTTTCTTCATTTACATAATCTTAGAAAGTCAGAGGCAGTTGGTGACACATTCCCATGAACCTGGTTGCGTAATGTGACATACCCTGTGACTTATTCTAAATAGTCTGTGACTCACTGTGATAAAATCATTCAGATTTAATTTGTCTTTAATTATATTAGCGGGTTGTGTGTATATGAGAGTTGACAACCAATGAATGCTCATCTAAAAGTCCAATGAATATAACACAGCAACTTAGGAGATTGGGTGTTTTGGACCTCACAAACAGAAAAGAAGCTCACCTGTCTGATGTCTCATGTTTTACATACCATGAGAGAACTGAACCTTTTATATAACACAGGCTCCGTTAGGTAACATGTTACTGGCTGTCACAAAAAGGTGCAAATTTGAATGTATTCGAAGGCAAACAAACAGCTACTAAATGTGCCAGGCCCTCTGATTTTCAAAGTGGTGTAAACTGACATGGTCAGCAACTGCAGTTGACAAGTTTGACACATCTAGTAACTAATAATAATAATAATAATAATAATAATAATAATAATAATAGTGACATGGCCTTTAAGTGTTCAATAATAAAAAGCAACATGAAGTAGGCATGTTTTACAGTTCTCCACTATCTCAATTAAATTTAATATACTTATTACATTTATGAGGAAACATTCTAATCTATCCATAATGTCAAAAATTATTGTAAGAAAATGTGTATAACGGGGATTTAAAACAAGAAAGAAATGAAAACATAACAAAAATAGCTGCCATCACTCACTACCATATGTTTATATTGTACAGATTAGCAAATCATTTACCTTAAAAATATATTAAAGACTATTATCTTTAATGAAGAAGCACATGTATTTGAGTCCTCTTATAAGGGCCAGTATTCTATAGTTTTCTTTTTTGGTATCTTTTGCAAAAACATAAAAAAAGATCAAATAATGATTAAGAGTGCTGAAACACAGTATCTATTGTAAGATACTGGTTTTATAGGTTTTCCCTGTTTTTTCTAATATGCTTTGTCTTTTTCATCTACAAATGGGTTTTGAGTTATGCTAAATTCATTTCTGGCATTTATTTTGAGCTATGATGTTGTTTTGTTATAAGTGATTTTGGGTTGTGTCTTTTCCAGTACCATCTTGGGTTTCTGTGGACACTGACATTTTGTGCATGGTTACTACAAAGTTGCTCTGCTCCAATGGCAGGAGATGCACAGGGTGTGATGTCATCAATGCAACAATATAAAAGGTCACTGTTGTGCCCTTGTCATCCAAGATTATGGATAAATAACAACAACCTTTGGTGTGCAATTTCTTTCTATAATTCTGTTTGATGGTTCTTGCTTTTGATTTACTGACTGATGATTTTGCATAGTTTTGGCTTCAACATCTGATACTGTATTTTGCCTTCATGAAAACTAACCTTTACCCTTCCCTATACTACATCTTATCTTCTGGTCCCTATCATTCTCTTTTACCTCCCTTAGTGAAGACATAACAGTATCCAAGGGTGTCATTCTTCAAGCTAAATCTATGTTTGAAAAGTAGAAATAAGTTATTCATATTATTATTGAATTAGACTTGCTGTGCTCTCACCTTTTGTATTTGGTTTAGCTCTATTTTACTACCGATCTTTTACATATTACAGTATACATTTCTGAACATACTTTTAAAATTAATATTTCTAGTTGATAGAGCTTTACTTTCAAATGCACTACACAAGGGTGTGACACTGCGTAAAGCATAAATGTTTGTAGAATTCCTGTAGAATTCCATCATCTATATGCTACATCGATCCCTCTCTCACTTGGACAGAGGCAGTGGTGCTGTAAGAATTATGTTTCTAGACTTCTCTAGCGCCTTCAACACAATCCAACCTCTGCTCCTTAGGGACAAGCTGACAGAGATGGGAGTAGATTCATACCTGGTGGCATGGATCGTGGACTATCTTAAAGACAGACCTCAGTATGTGTGTCTTGGGAACTGCATGTCTGACATTGTGGTCAGCAACACAGGAGCGCCACAAATGACTGTACTTTCTCCGATCCTGTTCAGCCTATATACATCGGACTTCCAATACAACTCGGAGTCCTGCCACATGCAAAAGTTCACTGATGACACTGCTATCGTGGGCTGCATCATGAGTGGGCAGGAGGAGGAGTATAGGGACCTAATCAATGACTTTGTTAAATGGTGCGACTCAAACCACCTACACCTGAACACCAGCAAAACCAAGGAGCTGGTGGTGGATTTTAGGAGGCCCAGACCCCTCATGGACCCCATGATCATCAGAGGTGACTGTGTGCAGATGGTGCAGACCTATAAATACCTGGGAGTGCAGCTGGATGATAAATTAGACTGGACTGCCAATACTGATGCTCTGTGTAAGAAAGGACAGAGCTGGTTATACTTCCTTAGAAAGCTGGCGTCCTTCAACATCTGCAATAAGATGCTGCAGATGTTCTATCAGACGGTTGTGGCGAGTGCCCTCTTCTACGCAGTGGTGTGCTGGGGAGGCAGCATTAAGAAGAAAGACGCCTCACGCCTAGACAAACTGGTGAGGAAGGCAGGCTCTATTGTTGGCATGGAGCTGGACAGTTTGACATCTGTAGCAGAGCGACGGGCACTCAGCAGGCTCCTATCAATTATGAAAAATCCACTGCATCCACTAAACAGTGGCATCTCCAGACATAAGAGCAGCTTCAGCGACAGACTGCTGTCACTGTCCTGCTCCACTGACAGACTGAAAAGATCGTTCCTCCCCCAAACTATGCGACTCTTCAATCCCGCCCTATGGGGGGGGGTAAACGTTAACATTATATAAAGTTATTGTCTGTTTTTACCTGCATTATTATCAGTCTTTAATTTAATATTGTTTTTTGTATCAGTAAGGTGCTGCTGGAGTATGTGAATTTCCCCTTGGGATTAATAAAGTATCTATCTATCTATCGATCTATCTATCTATCTATCTCTGTCACATTACAGATATAGATATGTTCTTTTTTCAAGTTTCCTGAACACCACTTCAGTCTTTGCTAATGCAACACCTCCTGTGTATGGCGAGTTTGAGTCTGCCATTTTATTTTGTATTAAGAATTAAGACCCAAACATACAAGTTGTACTTTTTATGTTTTATTCATAAACTGTAAATTTCTAACATTGTAGAACTGTAAACATACCAGCTTAATGTCTGGGTGGGTTCTGACTTGCACTCTGTGGTTTCAGCTCCCTGTGACCCTGAAATGGAGTTAAAGTATGGAGGGGTGGATACAAAGTTATACAAAATTACTAGTGGTAATAATATTGGCAATATTGTCATATGTACTGAGAACATATCCCTACATATTTTTACCTTTTGTGAATCTACTTTTATTAATGAATTATTATGATAAGGCACTGTTAAGTGCATTTATTGTATCATAATGTAAAGAGAATAAATTGCCCAGTGAGATTCACTTCAGCTTTTGTCCTATATGAAATAATGATTAACAACAATTTGCTGAAGCAGCATGAATAAGCTGCACCCCACAGATGGATACCTTACGAATATTTTGGACATTTGACTAAGCATCACTCATGTTACAGTAGGAAGAGGAGTTGGGTAGTCCAGTTGGTCAGTTAACTTGTGCAAGGACCATGGGTCTCTAGGAAATTCTCTTTCTTCAGAATATGCATTATACTTGAATGTTAGCATTTTCCACCTCCATCATCACTTGTCACATCAGAAAATGAACAGTTGAAAGGATTTGTCATTCTCTGCTATTCAGTTTGTTTTCGAGGCTGAACCAGTTTCTATATTGGTTGATGGTTTTGCACTTTATAGGCCGTATAACCCTCAGACATAGAACTTTGTGAGGAATGCAATATAAAATAGAATGTTATCATGATACTTTTTTGCAAAATAAGGATTCATTAAATCCACACATTAGGACCTTAATGTTTAAATTCTGCAGATTTCCACCACCAAAAACAAAGTAGCAAATAAATGCTTTATGTAAAACACTCACTTTAAACCTCACTTATGAAGAATTATGCACCTAAATTTTAGCTGGTGGTAAATTGTATATTTAAATTGCAATTGTAATATTGGTCAGATTGTCCTAAAAGAGATGAATGCTTCACCATTCATAGCCAGCCCCTGAGAAGCTAAGGTATTCCAAATGTGTGCTTTACTCTCCTATATCTTTCTTGCAGTTGCACGGACAGGCTATTTTGGAAGAGTGTGCCATGCATTTTATGGATGGAAAGTGGCTAGGTTATGTGGTTAAACTAAAGGAACATTGATTTTACCGGTGTGGCTGAAAATGCTTATGACCTTGAAATAGAGATAAAAAATGGAACAGGATCTTAGAAGAATTTTTCTGTTAATTGCACAGAAACTTCACCTGCCTGCGCTCCAACTGGAAAAAAATAGAATTATACTCAATTTTTTCTCATATGTTATAAGTCATCTTGGGTAAAGGCATCAGCCACATAAATAAATGTAAATGTAACAATCTAAGGTAAGCTGCCTTAATCAAAAGTGATTTGCTATTCAACATGTCAATTTTCAAATTTATGTATATGTCTGCTTTTTCTGAATGAGGCCTAGTGTGTCTGCAGTTAAGTACATAACCTATTAAAATTAACCTAACAAGTTAATTTTTATTATGGAAATTGTGTGGCAATTACACACACCAAGCATAGTGTAACGCATTAACACAGTTAAACATCTTGAATGCTGAGAATCTGGATCTCACAAAATCAACAGAGTGGTGAAAATCAGAGAGCATATCATATGAAACTTTACTCTATGCTTGAAGATGTACTGGTAAATTCAAGGAAAAAAATGTTATAATGACATTTATTTGAGTTACATTTTTGTGCCAGAATATGCAGTATTTTCTTGAGATAACCGACCTGTTCTTTAGGCTTACAAAATATCTTTTTTATTAATTTATAAAACAGATACTGATATCACTCAGCTACAACTATTTTAAACAATTTCTTTGGTCCAACTTACTGAATCCAAACGTGAATTCCTCCAGTGTGAGGAAACCATTTCCATCAGCATCCAGAGAGTCAAAGACATTTTCCAGCTCATCTGCACTAAGTGGGAACTCTCCATGAAGTCTCTACAAGAAAATGATAAATAATAATGTGAGAAATTATAAATGCAGGATATATATTTCATACACACACTCATATATATTATATACTGTACTAACTGTGTTACCTAGCTTTGCCTGGGACATTTTCTAAAGCAACAGGCACCAATAACAGTGTCAATGTTTATCGGAAAACACAATTTAACAGGATACTGAATTCATTTAAATTGAAACAGGTAATTAGTTGAGTAATGGGAACTTTGAGTATAAATATAATTTCATCCTGTAGCACATCCTGCAAAAATGGTAGCTTTAACCAGATTTGAATGTATGAATTAATTTGTAATCTTGTACTGTTCAATGTTTTGGAGAATTTAGATCAAAAGCAATACACAAATTGAAACAGGCCTAGTGTATGGGAGCAACAGTTTACTTTGGAGAAGGTGAGGAACTAAATATTGGAACTAGTAAGAACTGAAATAAACCCCAAATAAACTTGCAAAATAGAAATCAGTGGAAAGTGAAATAAAAAGTAGAGCAAACCACAAATTCTAACTTTGCAATGAGCACAATGTATGTATCATACAGTTGTAGCAAACAAACTGAACTAAACAGTTGAAATTTGAGTTTTTACTTTGTTCACGCACAAATTTGTTTTCAAGTTTACCACCAGTCATATGTTCATGGGGGAAAGGGAACACATTAATAGTATTATACAGTAGTATTTATTATTATCATTGTTTTTTAAATTTTATTAATATGGCCTTATGGCTGAACCATCCATCCATTATCCAACCCGCTGTATCCTAACTATAGGGTCACGGGGGTCTGCTGGAGCCAATCCCAGCCAACACAGGGCGCAAGGCAGGAAACAAACCCCGGGCAGGGCGCCAACCCACCGCAGGTGGCTGAATCATGTTTTACTTAAACTTATTAAAAACAGTAAAAATTATTACATGCTGCACATTTGCAAGGCAGATGCAATGGACTGAAAATTGTAAGCATTTTATGGAAAATAACAGGTCAATAAAAAGCATCTACAGTTCTTGGTGTTGGTATGGAAAAGTCTCCAGCAGAATTCCATAGGACAGGATATCACCAATACTGTAGTCATGACGGGTGAAGATAAATAGAAATTCAAAACTATATAATCTTCTAAAAATCTCAACTGTGCATTGGTATCAAAGCCTAAAGTAAGTACTGCCTCAGTATACAGTGGGTCTGAATAGACGTCCACCAACAACAAAAAAAAAAAAAATTCCTAATTACTTTTTTTCACAAAAGCATTATCCTGTACTCTATCACATTCTGAAAATCATCAAAATTGAGCTTCATTCTGTTCCATCTGGACTTGGCTCCATCTGCTATTTATTTATTTTTTTTGTTTCCTTTCTGTTTTTTTAACTTCAAAAAGTGCTTAATACTAATTTTTAATTGGTACTGTGAACTTAATGACAGTATGCAGATAGACAACAGTTTTATATTTTTCAAAAATACAAGACTATGCACTGATAAAAATTTTTTAAAAAAGTGTAATCAATTTTTTGCAGATTTATTATCTCATATGGGGTACATGCCATCACTATCCAGCACTGCTTGAATCTTGCTTCGCAGATTATGTCAAATATATCATAACAATAGGTAATGATAAGCAAAATAGCTCAGTTTCAAGCATTCACTAATGCTGATGTTACACGATTAGAATTTGAATATGCTACATTTCGCATGTGAGTTTGAAAGAGTAAAACTTAATAAAAAGAGCTGTTTGTATTTGGAAGTTTTTTATATTTTTGTGGGAAGGGTATAGAAATAAAGAATGGTATATTGTTCCTTAAGGGTTTGACAACACTGGTCTGGTAACATTGCATACACTTGTTTTGGCAACATAGTTCTCAGAAAAGGGTCCAGATTAAAATAAACAAGGTCAAATTGTCTTTTGTAAATGCAAGATGTCTAAACACAACAATCCAAGATAAGACGACAAGACTGACTATATAAATGCCATAATCCAGCTAGTGTTACCCAAAAGAGAGAGACATAATAAAAAAAAAAGGCAGCACTTCCTGCCTTTGATGAAATGCCGCATTTGTCAGTGGTCTATGTAAACTTTCTGAGCACTGATAAAATCATCTGGAGCAGCTGGCTGATGGGAAGTGTAGTCCCAATGTAGGCATTTGCACACAAGGTTGCAGATAAGTTGAGGGAGTATATGTTAAATACCTTTTAAACTGGATCAGTTGCATGAAACGTACTATGCTCACAACTATAGCACCTGACAATAGAGCTTCACTGAACCTTCTTCCTGTCTGTTCACTTTTACAGACTGCCTTCACTTGTATAAAGTGGCACGCCTCATTTCTTCATGAAATTAATGTCAGCATTGAGGTGACATGGTGTGTTACAATGACTCACTTGCTAGAACATAAAGACAAATATCAACAAATAAAAAAAAATGTGTTGACTAATCCTCTTTTATCTACTACATCACCAAATTTCAATCATCTCTGTCAAGGCACTTTTGAGATTTCGGGGTTTTAAGTTTTTCTGTTGTGGGTTTTTTTTAACCGCTAAATATTAAAATACCAAAATGTCCTTTCTTAGCAGATATCAACTGCTCTGGATGTATCATTCTGAAATCGTGTTTTTGTTGGTGAGTGAGTTGAGTTTCCCAAACCCCGACACGAACACACAATTACAGTCCCGGGTTCAAATAAAGGTTGGTTTATTGACCAGACTTATTCCAACCAGTAACAAAAGCTCAAAAAAAAAAAAAAACACAGGTTTTCCTTCTCCACAATTCAATTCACCACTACAATTTCTCTCACCACCGCACTGCCCTCCTCCAATCAAGTGCTGCCTCTCTACCTCCCAGCTCCAACTTGCCTGGCCAAGGGAGTGCGGTCCCTTTTAATAGGGAATCGAGAGTACTTCTGGTGCCAGGGCCATTGCCCAATGGAAGCACTTCCGGGTCATACAGAAGTCCATCACAGCAGGGAGCTTGCCTCCCTGTAGCACCCTTTTGCGGCACCCAGTGATTCCAGCAGCATCTAGCGTGCTGGGGGAATAACAAACCCCCAGCGATATCATTTTTTTTCCAATGGGCTGTCTGTTCATCCTTTCTGATCCTTCCTTCAAAGTCTGCTCCTTCTTTCCTCTCGGGCATGTTTGTGTTTATCTGTGTGTGTGTGTGTGTGTGTGTGTGCGCGCGTGTGTGTATACATATATATACAGTAGAGTCTCACTTATCCAACATTCTGTATTATCCGACGTCCCACCGCAAAAAAAAAAAAAAACAAAAAAAAACCGCATTAATCGGCAACAAGAACTGCAAGTTGCGAGCGTGAGCGTAGTCTATTTTTTGTTGCTAAGTAAATTTTTTCAGTTAAATTTTTCTGTTGTTTTGTTGTAAAACATGATTACAGTGGATTATGTGGCTGGCCCTCTCTGGCATGCGTGTCTCTCACGTGTGTGTGTTTGTGTGCATGTGTGCACGTGTATCTCTTGCGTGCGCGTGTGTGCGCGTGCGTGCGTGTCTCTCTCTCGTGCGTGTGCGTGCGTGCGTGTCTCTCTCTCGTGCGTGTGTGTGTGTATGCGTGCGTGCGTGCGTGCGTGCGTGCGTCTCTCTTTCTCTCGCGCGTGTGCATGTGTCTCGTGCACGTCTGTCTGTCTGTCTGTCTGTCTGTCTCTCTCTCTCTCTCTCTCTCTCATGTGTCTGTCTGTGTCTCTCTCTTGCGCTCTCACTCTAACGCTGCACAGGGAATGCACAGGGAGAGACTGAACACGTGCGGAAATCATTGGCATGCACAAACCGAAAGGGAAACTGGCTTGTTCCTATACCGAGTGTGTGGTCATGCACACAAGTTTGGCGAACTTTTTGGTCATAACCCGATTTGTACGTGTTCAGAGATGTTCGTGAACTGAGGTTCCACTGTATTAGGCTCGTAATGTGTAAAATTATAACATAGTTTGACGTTTAATAGGCTTTTTCTTAACACCTCCCATTATCCGACATTTTCGCTTATCCGACGTTCTGCCGGCCCGTTTATGTCGGATAAGCGAGACTCTACTGTATATATATATACATATATACAGTGCATCCGGAAAGTATTCACAGCACATCACTTTTTCCACATTTTGTTATGTTACAGCCTTATTCCAAAATGGGTTCAATTCATTTTTTTCCCTCAGAATTCTACACACAACACCCCATAATGACAACGTGAAAAAAGTTTACTTGAGGTTTTTGCAAATTTATTAAAAATAAAAAAACTGAGAAATCACATGTAAGTATAAGTAAGTAATGTGTAAGTATTCACAGCCTTTGCTCAATACTTTGTCGATGCACCTTTGGCAGCAATTACAGCCTGAATTCTTTTTGAATATGATGCCACAAGCTTGGCACACCTATCCTTGGCCAGTTTCGTCCATTCCTCTTTGCAGCACCTCTCAAGCTCCATCAGGTTGGATGGGAAGCGTCGGTGCACAGCCATTTTAAGATCTCTCCAGAGATGTTCAATCGGATTCAAGTCTGGGCCACTCAAGGACATTCATAGAGTTATCCTGAAGCCACTCCTTTGATATCTTGGCTGTGTGCTTAGGGTCGTTGTCCTGCTGAAAGATGAACCATCGCCCCAGTCTGAGGTCAAGAGCGCTCTGGAGCAGGTTTTCATCCAGGATGTCTCTGTATATTGCTGCAGTCATCTTTCCCTTTATCCTGACTAGTCTCCCAGTCCCTGCCACTGAAAAACATCCCCACAGCATGATACTGCCACCACCATGCTTCACTGTGGGGATGGTATTGGCCTGGTGATGAGCGGTGCCTAGTTTCCTCCAAATGTGACGCCTGGCATTCACACCAAAGAGTTCAATCTTTGTCTCATCAGACCAGAGAATTTTCTTTCCTTCAGGTGCCTTTTGGCAAACTCCAGGCGGGCTGCCATGTGCCTTTTACTAAGGAGTGGCTTCCATCTGGCCACTCTACCATACAGCCTGATTGGTGGATTGCTGCAGAGATGGTTGTCCTTCTGGAAGGTTCTCCTCTCTCCACAGAGGACCTCTGGAGCTCTGACAGAATGACCATCGGGTTCTCGGTCACCTCCCTGACTAAGGCCCTTCTCCCCCGATCGCTCAGTTTAGATGGCCGGCCAGCTTTAGGAAGAGTCCTGGTGGTTTCGAACTTCTTCCACTTATGGATGATGGAGGCCACTGTGCTCATTGGGACCTTCAAAGCAGCAGAAATTTTTCTGTAACCTTCCCCAGATTTGTGCCTCGAGACAATCCTGTCTCGGAGGTCTACAGACAATTCCTTTGACTTCATGCTTGGTTTGTGCTCTGACATGAACTGTCAACTGTGGGACCTTATATAGACAGGTGTGTGCCTTTCCAAATCATGTCCAATCAACTGAATTTTCCACAGGTGGACTCCAATTAAGCTGCAGAAACATCTCAAGGATGATCAGGGGAAACAGGATGCACCTGAGCTCAATTTTGAGCATCATGGCAAAGACTGTGAATACATATGTACCATGTGCTTTCTCAATTTTTTTATTTTTAATAAATTTGCAAAAACCTCAAGTAAACTTTTTTCACGTTGTCATTATGGGGTGTTGTGTGTAGAATTCTGAGGAAAAAAATGAAATTAATCCATTTTGGAATAAGGCTGTAACAAAACAAAATGTGGAAAAAGTGATGCATGTGAATACTTTCCGGATGCACTGTATGTATATATATATATATATACTAGCAAAATACCCGCGCTTCGCAGCGGAGAAGTAGTGTGTTAAAGAGGTTATGTAAACATATATATACATATACATATATACACATATCTACATATACATATATATATATATACACATATCAACATATATATACATATATATATATATATATATATATATATATATATATATATATATATATATATATATATATATATATATATATACACACATATCAACATATATATATACATATACACATATACATAAACACACACATATACATCCATCCATCCATCTATCCTCTTCATATATACATATATACATGCATACATACATAGTGCATAATAACACGGGCTGTGATTGTTACATGGGAGGGAGACGACAAATCACAGCTTTCCGCTTTCTAATCGGGCCTGTGATTGGTGCTTTGACTGATGCCTAGATCCCACAGTATGTCCCCTTAGGAGAGGCGTTAGGCAAGTGTAATTGGATAGTGGTGCTGCAAGTTTAGCTTTACACCTGTTTTTAAGGCTTATTGACTGAAAGGGGCTTTCATGAAAAAACTTAGGGCTTTGCTACAGGATACACCCTCCACAAGTTAAGGAAGTAAAAATAAAGGTATATATTTCTGTTTTATTTAAACCTTTTAAATTTGTATGCGGGCGGCATGGTGGCGCAGTGAAAGGTGCCAGTTAGGAGACCCGGGTTCGCTTCCCTGCGTGGAGTTTGAATGTTCTCCCCGTGTTTGTCTGGGTTTCCTCCGGGTACTCCGGTTTCCTCCCACAGTCCAAAGACATGCAGGTTAGGTGCATTGGCGATTCCTGGTGTGTGGGTGTGTGCGCCCTGCGGTGGGCTGCCACATTGCCCGGGGTTTGTTTCCTGCCTTGTGCCCTGTGTTGGCAGGGATTGGCTCCTGTATTTAGGATATAGTGGGTTGGATAATGGATGGATGGACATCTGTATGCATAGCCCTATTTGCCTGTTTTCGTTTTTTTTCTTTCTTCAGTAATATTTCAGCAAACCCGGAGCTTGTCAGTTCAAATCCTGGTACTGACACCACTGTGTGACCCTGAGGAAGTCACTTCACCTGCCTGTGCTGCAAAAAACAAAAGTAATGTAACAAATTGTACCTCAGATGTTGCAAGTTGCTGGAATAAAGGCATAAGTAAAATAGATAAATATGTATTATACACATGGGAACTATTAATTTATTTTCAGTTAAGTCATCTGCAGCAAACCTTTATAAATGAGGGTTTCTCCTTTTTAGATAGTGCAAACTGTTTCTTCTTCATTGACGTTTTCTCTTGGAGAGCTTTTTTAATTTCATTGAAAATTAAAGCAGCAGCTGCCAAAATATGTAGCTTTCTTATTAATTTTTCAACATTGTGTAAAATAAATTTATAAAGTAACATAAAAGGTTTAAATACTGGTTATCCTTTTACACTAAAATATTACTAAAGAGATACAAAAAAAGTAAAATGCATATGTTCTTTTTCTTTAAGGAGATTAAATATTACTGAAGAAAGAAAAAAAAAACTAAAATAGCCAAATGGGGCTATGCATACGAAGTTAAAAGGTTTAAATAAAACAGAAATATATACTTTTAGATAGATAGATAGATAGATAGATAGATACTTTATTAATTTTTATTTTACTTCCTTAACTTGTGGAGGGTGTATCCTGTAGCAAAGCCCTAACTTTTTTCGTGAAAGCCCGTTTCAGTCAATAAGTCTTAAAAAAACGTGTAAAGATATTGACAATAAGCTACGCAAACCCAGGAAGACATGGAATCGTTTAAATCAAGTATCATTACATCTTCCTTTCTTAAAGCGAAGTAAGGCAGTACTTATAAGCTTACATATTTATATATAGACATACATATATATATATATATATATCTATATCCGAAGCCGTGCAAGCACACTCTTGAGAATGCAACGTATAGTTGTACAGAAGAAAAGCAATCTTGCCTCAAATGAATGGCAACCTTTTGTAGGTCTATGAACTTAATTTAAACTTTAGGTTTACATGGTGCTTTCTTTCCGAAGTACCTGCACTCATGAATATGTCTGTATGTGTCAGTCGGTCAAATCCACGCGCTTCGCACCGGCAAAGTACCGTTTTTAAATTTTTATTAAGAAGAAAATAAAACCTTTTTAAATTGAGGGAAAATATACTAATAACAGTTTGTTAAGGATCTGTTTTTTTGTGAAGCTGCCTTTACTCGAGTTATCACTTCGACCTGACTTGGTGGCCAACTATAAGCGTTACCTGGTAGGTAACCACCCATACAATCAGATTGTGAATCAGACTACGAATGCCGTGAATGTAATTACACACTCACTGCACTTGCTTACGGTAATCGAACCTCGGACGTCAGCGCTAGAGGGGCTTAGCAGCGGTGAAGTATTGCTTTTAAATTTTAATTAAGAACAAAAGAAAACCTCAGAGGTTCGATTCCCGTAAGGGAGTGAAGTGACTGGCCGGTTACCTACCAGGTAACGCTTATGGTTGGCCATCAAGTGACGTAACATCAGCCACGGTGCCTTCAGTTGTGAGAAGCAGATCATAGAATGATTGAAAATAGTTTTGCATTTACCTTTTTAGTAAAAGGCGAGCTTTTAAGCCTGAGAAATCACCCCGTAAATGCACACGTTTTAATTGCACATGTGTTAATATGTATGGTTACACAGTATTAAAAGACAGTGAACAACGTCAGTTACCTTTGTTCCCGCGTTTGATAAAAGGCGAGCTTTTAAGCCTGAGAAATCACCCCGTAAATGCACACGTTTAATTGCACATGTGTTAATATGTATGCTTACACAGTATTAAAAGACAGTGAAAAATTAACGTCATTTACCTTCGTTCCCGCGTTTGACTCGTGCTGTAAATCTCTTCCTTGTTTTTAGTTCACGTGATTACGTAGGAGGCGTGATGACGCGATACGTGACTCCGCCTCCTCCATTAGAGTATATGGACAAAAAACATGTTCCAGTTATGACCATTACGCGTAGAATTTCGAAATGAAACCTGCCTAACTTTTGTAAGTAAGCTGTAAGGAATGAGCCTGCCAAATTTCAGCCTTCCACCTACACGGGAAGTTCGAGAATTAGTGATGAGTGAGTCAGTCAGTCAGTCAGTCAGTGAGGGCTTTGCCTTTTATTAATATGTATAGATATATACACCCAGACAGAGAGAGAGGGAGAGAGAGAGACAGAGCAAGAGAGAGATGTACACGCACATACACACACACAAACAAATATGTTGCGTGAATGTTTCACCCTTAGAATCAGCAAGGGCCAGAATCTATAGTTTTTATAAGAGGCTACATTATGAATGTTAAGAACTGAAACAATGCTAATTGTGAATCCAAAAGTGAAAATAGCTGCTGCTAAATCAACATCATTGCCAGTTGCATATGTCATAAATAAGTCTCTCAAACAGAGATCTGCCACCTCATGTTTTATGTTAATCTAAAAATATTCACTTGAGTTTCAGAAACATTTATCTTTTACAGCTTGTATGTTGTCTTTAACATTTTTTCATGTCCACAATACTTTCCTAAAGGGGAATGACCTGGAACTTTCTGGAATCATACTAAGAGCACTAGTGTGACCAAAACCACAGTCAGAATTCTCATTAATAATATATCTACAATTGTTCAGTATTTCATTTGATATCTTCAAAGGTAGGGTGGCACAGTGGCGCAGTGGTAGCGCTGCTGCCTCGCAGTTAGGAGACCCGGGTCCGCTTCCCGGATCCTCCCTGCGTGGAGTTTGCATATTCTCTATGTGTCTGCGTGGGTTTCCTCCGGGTACTCTGGTTTCCTCCCACAGTCCAGACATGCAGGGATTGACTCCAGCAGACTCCGTGACCCTGTAGTTAGGATACAGCGGGTTGGATAATGGATGGATGGATCTTCAAAGGTTTTCAAAAAAGACTGTCCAAAACCTTTAACATTGGTTTTCTTATAGAAAAATAATGACCCTAATGTATGTATCACATGGAGCGGAGCCAAGGTCTTCTGAGATGATTTGATGTGATATTGTTAATGCTATCAAATAAAAAATGTTAAATCACTCTGACTGGAATACTTTTCTCTAAAATCAATTCAGTATGCCCCATGCTTTTTAATGTGAAGATATTTAGAATTTTTTGGCATCTAACAAAGCAGTACTCTGATCGATGTTAAAATGGCAAATGTATCTAAATAACATGCCTATTATGTCAAGGTCTGATTAAAATATCTACAATAATTTTAAAAACTGCTATATTTTAAAATCATTTTCAAAGTTTTTCTTATATGAAATGACATGCCAATATTCAAGCTCACCTGGAGCTGAAGTCCAACTTAGGAAAGCAGTATAAATCATAAGCCATCAACTGTGAAAGTTATGTGACTGTACATAAATTACTTTATTCATTGACTTTTAAAATGTGCCTCAGTGTTTTTTTAAGGGAAAACATGCAACTTTAAGGATTTTTGGAGTGAAAACATTTTTTGCCAGTTTCAAAGCATGTTCTATACAGCCCAAATGTTTAACTGAAATCAGTTTGGTAGATTTCACTGGACACTTGTATCCAAAAAAACAAAAAAAAATACAGTGCATGTCTAAACAGAGAAACATACTGTGGCACCCGGCTGTTTGAAGAGTGGAGGAGGACTTGTGCCTCCTCCAGGACACGAGGGGGCATCCTGCCTGGTTGCTCTGGGGGCCACGGGTACAGAGCTTGGAAGCTCTACCCTGTAGGGGCCCGTGGTCACCGCCAGGGGGCACCCTGATGCCTTGGGAGCCCTGGACCTCAGTACTTCCGCCACACCGGGAAGTGCTGGGGGGAAGAGTATTGGGGACACCTGGTGGACTTCCGGATACACCAACAGAGCTTCCGCCACTCAGGGGTGTGGCTACAGAAGCCCTTAGGATGCACCTGGAGCCCATCCGGGGTGTACAAAAGGGGCCGCCTCCCTCCAGTCAGGGGCAAAAGTCGGGTGGAAGAAGGACGAAGCTTGGTGGAGAGGAGTGGAGGCGGACCAGAGACTAAAAGGCATTGTGAGTGTGGCCAAGGACTTAAAGGGGTGATTGGTGCTGAGGCACTGGGATTGTGCACTTCTATTGTATATAATAGTTGTCAATAAACGTGTGTGGTGAAGAAATATCATGTCTACCTGTCTGTGTCTGGGCTCTTCCCCACAATACACACTTTGAATCTCAACATATTGAAAAAAAAAAAAAAAACCAGCACAACTGTAAATAACAGAAACAAAAATAGAATGAAAAATTGAAACAATAACAACAGAAAGTACATAATTTAAAGAATGGAAGAATATTTCAACTCTAGAAAAATGAACACATTGACATGGAATTTTTGCAAATATTACCAAAGGATACATGAAGTCATGCATGAAAATTCTACATAAAAGTTTTCCCCATTATTAATTTTAATAATATGCAAATGCTTAATGCGTTGAATCAATCAGTATATGAGATATTTATCAAAACCAGAGTTTTATTAAAGGATAAAGGGCTTACATGACATATTGCAACATTTCCAGAACTCAAAAGGCAGTAAAATTGTGGCTAGTACTTGCAAAATCAACTAAAAATGTTCAGGTTAAGGGAGATGTGAAAGTACCATTTCTCTAGTATATATATGTGTCTGTGGCAAGGAATGCCATTAATATACAGTACTTTAACCATTAATTTTCCAATTTTGAGATTTATGCACAAAGTTAAATCCTTTCATGCATTACACCTTGTGATCTCCAAGTCTTACATGGACTAGTTCATGTCACATGTAGAATTTCAGTACCACTGTGCCAGTTCAGCTTAGCAAGTAGCTCTCTGAATTTGTGTTGTAGAACTTACTGATTAATGATTATCTATATTAATGCCACTGAAGCAAACCTGTATGCAGCTCTTAGGCCCTGCATCAGGTGAGTGCGGATTGAATGCTGATGCATTTTTCTGCTCATTGCAGTGAATCAGACTGTGTGTATATTATTATATATATATATATACACATATGTAGTCACAAGAATGAGTCAGAGACATCATAAACAGTTGGGGCAGCCACCCGTATATTATTTTCTCAGCTGCAAAAGTTGTTTTATAGTAGCACGATGTGCCTAGATCAGAGTCCAAAACAGAACTGCCTGTATTGAAGCAAGATGGCAGTTTTAACAGCCCGGAGGGGAAATGACATCATTGGTGTAGGAACTGGGAGTGGCGTCCTCGTGCCTGAAAGTAACGCCATCATCGGGGCCGGACACAGGCGGGATTTCCTGGGAAAGGTCTGCAAGGGACTGAGAGAGATAGTCAGTACACTCCGCCGCCCCCTGGCCTTGCGTAGAATTACTATTGTTTAGGCCCTTCAACTGTTTCCCATGCGCACGTGTGTGACAATATTTTATTATATATATGTATATATATATATATATATATATATATATATATATATATATACACATATACACACATATACATATATATACACATATACATATATATACAATGGGGGACCCAAAAATAACCGGAATTTTGTTGTTGTTAGGTTGGTACTTGTAGTATGTGGTTGGGCCGCTAGGGCGATCTAGTTACACTCCTCACAAGTCAGTCTGCCAAGTGCCATCAGTCTGGAAGGTTGTGCTTGTGTTCAGTAAATTTTTTTGTAAAAGTAGGTTGCGCAACAGTGTGAGAAGGAAACGCCCTGATTTGTGGGAGTCGGGCGATTGGTTCTTTCATCATGACAACGCTCCATCTCACACTGCTCTCAGCATTCGCCAATTTTTGGCAAGAAACGGTATGACAACCCTGAACCACCCACCCTACTCACCGGTTTTAGCTCCGTGTGATTTCTTTTTGTTCCCTCGGATGAAAAAAGACTTGAAAGGAAGGTGTTTTGCTGACGTCGAAGAGGTAAAACAAGAAACAACCAGAGCATTAATGGGCATTACTTCAGACGAATTTAAAAAATGTTTTGAACAATGGAACAAACGGTTAGATAAGTGTATTTCTGTCAATGAAAAGTACTTTGAAGGAGACTAATGGTAGTTTGTACAGAAAATTAAATTAAACACGTTATAAAAATATTTCCGATTATTTTTGGGTCCCCCCTCGTATATATATACACATACACAAACACACACACACACACACACACATACATACATAATACAAACACACATTATCAACAAAATAATAATGATAATAATTAAGAATTTGAAACAGTTTGTAGGTTTGTGCAAATGACGTAATTTTAGCTTCTATGGATTATTATTATTATTGCTGGGTGAGTGCATATGCGGGTACTGTTTGTATATTGCTTACTTCAAGTTGACAAGTAGCTGCTCTTCAAGGCTAACACTGACTTGCATATTAGTTGACCGGTATATAATACAGTGTTATACCAGCTGTAGCAGGCAATCCTTGGGCAAAGTGCACTATCCACCTTGTCCTTATGTCCAATCATGACCCATCTCTTTCTGTCTCTTAAGAATGGAGACATCTCCATGACACTATAAGGGTGCACACTATTTTTCTAAATGTCCCCTGGAGAGTTCCCCTAATTCTCCATTGTAACATAGGATAGCTAACCTAGCAGTACAGCATAAGGCAGATATTAACTTCAGAAACGCGCCACTTCATAGCACACATGGACAGAATGGTCCAATTTGCCTAACAAGCCCAACACACAGTTTGATGAGATGTGGGAGTAAAACAGGGTGGATGATTAAAAAAAGAACTAGAAAACTATGTACACGAGTAAACATTTTTTCTATAGGTTGGAAAGTCAGCAATAGAATTAGCTATCAGAAGTAGAAGGCTAGCATTTTGACTTAATTTTATATATATGAATTTTCCTGCAAGCAAATATTCTTAATAGTTTTTATTAACTCTACTTGCATAAAGTTCACAATGCCCAGAAAATATATACAGATATACTGTAGTGTTAGATTTATTGTGCTATCTGATATAGTAACATAATTTATATAGCATAAATAAGATTCATCCAGATACAATATGAACACACCTGTCGACAGGAAACTAATATTGCTAACAATACTAAAAAATTAAATACTGTTATTTCAGTGGGTCAGCATGACCTCTATTCAAACATGCATTTTACCTTTGGAAAAATCTGACTAATGCCTTTAGTTAGTTTCAGACAAGCCAGGTAATAAAAAGCTGTTTGCATCACACAGGATTCAAAGTATATGAGCAGCTATCTACAGAATGTAACACAGATTTAGACAATCAACAGATAACTGCTGCATCATTTTATGTATGGGGTGTTATGAGGCATATTTTAGTGAAGACATAAATTAAGGTCAGATGGTAAATTACTATCACTCTTTTTTGCTGTTTGGTAGGAGTCTCATGCACAAAAATTCACATAGTGGAGGAAAGGGAAAAAATAGTAAGCACTACAGTTAGTACTAAGAATTGGAAATTATTTTTGGACACCACCACTTAGAATTTTTTTTTTAGAATGTGTGATGAATTGAGATAAGTTTTGGGAACTCATGAAGTGACTCCAGATCCTAATTCTCATGGTAAAAGCTTGATAAAGCATTATAAGAGGAGAAATGAAACGGTGATTGCAGAAAAGAGAGAGAGACGCCATGATCAACACTGACAAAACTAGGTAGGATCCAATCAGCATCCAGGAAGATGGTTTGATATTTCAGATTCCTTGTGAACTTGGTTAACAACACAGGTATGCCAAATTACTGTATACTTTCTTTTACATTGCACTTTGTTCTACACAGCAGTTTTTAATAGTTATTGCCCTTTGCTTTTGGGTAAATGACAGTAATATTTTATTTAACTATTACCATACAATTATAAAAAAAACATTTGTTTATTGTTAACATGGGTTAAGTGACTTCAGTACTTTTGTTAAAAAAGGGTTAGAACAGGATGTTATCATCAAGATGAATTAAATTCATTTTAATTTAAGTCTTATCATCTAAAACTGTCCTAGAGTTTCAAGAAAGCACAAAAAGCACCATTCTTTCCATCATCATATTATTCATATATCATTTCTGAGGGAGCTAATAGGAAGTCAATGTTCCTTATTCATAATGTGGCTTTGTACTGCTTTGCACTGTGGGTTATCATCATAACTAATGAATGTGCCTGTTCTCTGTATCTCATAATGTTCTATGCACTATTTATGCTTTATATTTTAAAAGAATAACTGGTTTGTTAAAATATTGACTACCGAAATCTTCTGTTACAAAGAACATTTATTTTAATTGTATATTGACTACCGAAATCTTCTGTTACAAAGAACATTTATTTTAATTGTATATAGCACCTGTCTACAGTGAACACCATACCAGTATTAGCCATACTATAATTGCAACCATATATATGATTTGCAATTAAATCGCAGGCATTCTGAGTGACCTGGTAAGGCAGCAGTGGTTGAACTGGAAACTTTATGGATTAAAATTAAAAGTTTCAGTCACTAGGCTACTCTCTATATTATAGCAAAACAGAAGTCTGCTGGACATTTCCTGATAGCAAACCTGCCACCACACATCTAAGACCTGTCAATGTAACAAATGCAAGAAGCAGTGACAAATTACACAGCCTTTCTCTAACTCCATGTCTCTTATTTAAACATCTATCTATCCTTTTATTAACCCCTCAGAATCATGTCCTGGTGCCACCATTGGTCCGAAGGAAGGAAATAACCTTTGATGACAGGCATGTCCATTACAGAGTACATCTGTTTAAACAATAGGTATAAAAAAAAATATGATTACAAAAATGTAAATGAAAGGCAGTGAATCATCTGAACTTAAGTAGGGTTTAAATGTCTTAACATCTATGTTCAAAAGAAATATATGTAAATAGTACAACTATTGTAATCTCCATAAATCTATTTTCAAACTGTTTTTTCCAGTTTAAACTCATTGATCTCCTATAATGTGTTTACACCAAATATCACTAAAAATAGATTTCTTTGAGAAATGTTAATCACCTGAACTATTATTCTGTGAAAGGTATATTAAATAAAACATAGTGCCTGAACTTTACTAGAGCGTACTTTACAGTAAATAGCTCAAATATTGTTTAAGGAGGTGAATTGGTGTTTCTAAATTGGCCCTAGTGTGTGTGTGCGTTCACCCTTGGATGGGCTGGCAACCTCTCCAATTATTGTTTCTGCTTTGTGTCTGATTCTTGCTGAGATAGACGGGTTCCAGCTACCTGCAACCCTGCTCTGGATAAGCAGGTTAAGAAAATGGATGGATTGGTGGGATGGAAGCATTTACAAAGATCCTTATGTATACTTACATGTTTTGGTCTTCCTAGCTTTATTCTAAGTCATACTAGTTTAGAATTTATGATTACCCCTTCATTTCAAAATAGTATACAAAACAATCTTACAAAGCAGTAAACAGCTTTTGGTTACTATAAATCAGAATTTGTTTTGGCTATATGAGAAACTTAAATAAAAGTCAATGGATGAATTCTAAGTACTGTAGAAGTGTGCCACAGATGATTCTAGCAGCATTTCTACAAAGCAGAAAAAAAGAGACACACAGTATGTTGAAATTCATGAAATTCTCATGAGAAATTTTCATGACCCGGCACAGAATTATCTTCTTTGAAAGTTTGTGGTATGCATATTTTCCTTTACTGTGAATAGACGCAATGACGTTGAAGTTACAAAAAAAAGCTGCTCAGTGTTCCGGAACCCAGATATGAAGTGCCAAACCAACCGCATTTCAGTCAAAATGTACTGCCTAAACTTTATAACGAAGGCTAAACTGATGGAAAATTTGAGCATGCAAAACTCATTGCTTTAACTTACAGATGGGTGGACCTCCCATGCAACAGAGAGCTTCATCAAAATCACGATGCACTACCGACAACTGGGTAATTGCAAACCTCGTTCTCCAGACCCGCGCTTTCTATGAAAGTCACACAATTTGTCAGAAATATTATTGGAAAATTGCCCGTTCAAAACATCACCATTCCCGTGACATCTGATAACGGAAACAGCATTGTGACTGCAGTAGAAGCAGTTGGATTTTAACCACACATTCCATATCTTGGAAATATAGTTAACCTGGCATGACGGAAGGGAATGGGCAGTAACCAGGGAGACCAGCTTTTAGGCAGATTGAAAACAGTGGCCATCATTTTCCACCATAGCACCACTACTGCAATAGTGGTAAAGGAAAAACAAGAGATGCTTCAGCTTCCATTACACAAGCTTATTAAGGATGCTCCCACTAGGTGGGACTCAAGCCATTACATGACTGAGCGCTACCTTGAACAGCAGGCTGCTGTTTTCTCAGCATTTACAGATAGGAGTATTAAGAGAAACATTGAGGACATTGTTACTCTGTCTGATTAAGATGTAAAAATAGCTGAGGACGTGGTTCAGACTCTCAAACCACTGAAAAGTGTGACAACTCCTTTGAGCACTGAACAGCTCTCAACAGTTTCAACGATAATACCACTGAAACATACAATCTTGCCATCTATGAAGCAGAGTGACTCAGATTCAGCAGTTGTGAAAGATGACAGATCTGCCATTGGATCTGACTTCAACAACAGATACTGTACTCTGACTGATCACCATTTATTCAGTTCCTGCATGTGTGCACTGCACTTGACCCATGTTTTAAATCTCTGATCCTATCTAACAAAACCTGTCCCCAGTGAGAGGGTTCTCTCTAAGTACAAGGGTCATTGTCACAGCACAGAGAGCAAGTCTCTCACCTGTGAATGTGGACATGGTGTTCTTGAAGAAAAACTTAAAACTTAATTGAAACATTCCCACAGAAATGTGTGGTTAACTGAATGCACCAACCACTGTTTATTTCCTATTGGGTTTTATTATTTGTATTTACTTCAACTGGTCTTTAGAGAATTATTAATGTTTACATAGTTAATTTCTGTGAAGTTAAGTTAATCTACCATGTGCTTTGATGTTCTCTTTAGTGTTTTGAAGTGTTGGTGATTTAACAAAATCCAACAAAAAACACGAGGTATGAACTGAACCTTGAATCAAAAATTAAAATCTCAACTGAAGCATGGATTTGGAGAATTGTTATACCCCTAATACAGTAAACATATTGATATAGAATTTAAAGCATTTTATTGTACATCTAGAATTTAGAATTTGTATGAGGATTTATTGTTGAAGCCTTAATTGAAATAAAGCTAACACTGTAGACTACTGTGGACATGCAGTCATTAAACGTCTTTTTAATGTACGCTACTACTCAGATGTACAGTAGTACTCAGAGACACAGGTCTTGCATGCCACAGGAGTAGAAAGAGTAAATATTAGGGATGGACATTTAGAATACAACCTATATTCTAAAGTGATATGTGAAGGATATTCAAATTCTTTAATCTTCCGTGACACTTATAACTATTTTTAAAAGGAGAGATCAGCTTTTAAAAGTGGTAGGCAGACATGACCACTATTTTGTTTTCACTATTCCTAGAGATGATTCACTATTTCCCAAAGTATTTACAGTAAATATACATAAGTAATCAGCTGACAATGTGATTCATTTTAGAAAATGTATCACAGGTAAAGGCCCAGCATCCTATCAACTGTTGACCTAGCATGTTGTGCACAAAAGCCAGTCACATTTTCAAAATTACACTCACCGTGATTACTGTCTGCAAATGTGCCTTTTTTCATTTATTTAAATAATGAAGATGGGACTAAAAAGGTCAGAACACATCTGTTACACACAGACCTCCATTGTTCTTGTATTCCATAATTAAATTCTGATGCAGTTCTGGTTTAATGCAGCTAATGTCATACATGTACTGTAGACTGGAGTGTGAATTACACTTGTCCTTCTGAGCTGAAATAGAACAACTGCTTGACAGTTAAGGAGCCGTAAAAGTACAGAGGTGGCAGAGGAATCCAAATTGGTCAGTGGCACACTGAAACAAAGACAAATATAGGTTTGCAACTCCTCGTTCGTAATTACCAAATTGAAATGGCCTAAAAACAATTTTTTTTAAAGTGTCTTTGGCAGTGAACATGACCTGAAGTTAGATCCTTGACGATATGCTTTTAAGGTTTTATAGACATGAGCACAATTTAAGTCAACTGTTTTGAAAAACTACTCCAGTTCTACTGTTTTAAAAGTTAAAAGGATAAAAGTGACGGTTACCTGGGTTGTATTGCATGTTTTGCCCTCCCAGCTATGTATAGTATTTACAGTCATATGAAAAAGTTTGGGAACCCCTCTCAGCCTGCATAATAATTTACTCTCCTTTCAATAAAAAAAGATAACAGTGGTGTGTCTTTCATTTCCTAGGAACATCTGAGTACTGGGGTGTTTTCTGAACAAAGATTTTTAGTTGAGCAGTATTTAGTTGTATGAAATTAAATCAAATGTGAAAAACTGGCTGTGCAAAAATTTGGGTACCCATGTAATTTTGCTGATTTGAATGCATGTAACTGCTCAGTACTAATTACTTGCAACACCAAATTGGTTGGATTAGCTTGTTAAGCCTTGAACTTCATAGACAGGTATGTCCAATCATGAGAAAAGGTATTTAAGGTGGTCAATTGCAAGTTGTGCTTCCCTTTGACTCTCCTCTGAAGAGTGACAGCATGGGATCCTCAAAGCAACTCTCAAAAGATCTGAAAATAAAGATTGTTCAGTATCATGGTTTAGAGGAAGGCTACAAAAAGCTATCTCAGAGGTTTAAACTGTCAGTGTCAACTGTAAGGAATGTAATCAGGAAATGGAAGGCCACAGGCACAGTTGCTGTTAAACCCAGGTCTGGCAGGCCAAGAAAAATACAGGAGCAGCATATGTGCAGGATTGTGAGAATGGTTACAGACAACCCACAGATCACCTCCAAAGACCTGCAAGAACATCTTGCTGCAGATGGTGTATCTGTACATTGTTCTACAATTCAGCGCAATTTGCACAAAGAACATCTGTATGGCAGGGTAATGAGAAAGAAGCCCTTTCTGCACTCACGCCATAAACAGAGTCGCTTGTTGTATGTAAATCCTCATTTAGACAAGCCAGATTCATTTTGGAACAAAGTGCTTTGGACTGATGAGACAAAAATTGAGTTATTTGGTCATAACAAAAAGCGCTTTGCATGGCAGAAGAAGAACACTGCATTCCAAGAAAAACACCTGCTACCTACTGTCAAATTTGGTGGCGGTTCCATCATGCTGTGGGGCTGTGTGGCTAGTTCAGGGACTGGGGCCCTTCATGCTCTTCAAGCATCAGTCACAAAGTTGAAGTTACGCAGGGGTTGGATATTCCAACAAGAAAATGACCCAAAACACAGTTCGAAATCTACAAAGGCATTTATGCAGAAGGAGAAGTACAATGTTTTGGAATGGCCGTCACAGTCCCCTGACTTGAATAACATCGAAAATCTATGGGATGATTTGAAGCAGGCTGTCCATGCTCGGCAGCCATCAAATTTAACTGAACTGGAGAGCTTTTGTATGGAAGAATGGTCAAAATACCTCCATCCAGAATCCAGACACTCATCAAAAGGCTATAGGAGGCATCTAGAGGCTGTTATATTTGCAAAAGGAGGCTCAACTAAGTACTGATGTAATATCTCAGATGGGATGCCCAAATTTATGAATCTGTCTAATTTTGTTATGATCCATATTGCATATTTTTTGTTAATCCAATAAACTTAATGTCACTGCTGAAATGCTACTGTTTCCATAACACATGTCATATATTAAAAGGAAGTTGCTACTTTGAAAGCTCAGCCAATGATAAACAAAATTCCAAAGAATTAAGAGGGGTTCCCAAACTTTTTCATATGACTGTATATACTTTTGTACAGAGCGCATTAATGTATACCAGATTTAAGACAATTTCAAATGTTTACTTAAAGGATAAGCTTATTTTTTTTTGAGTCACAGTTATTTGTTCACAATCATGGCATCCTGTATATTAATTTGCCATCTGAAATTCTGTTTTATCGTGCAGCATATCTTATCAACTTTAAAAAATAACTAGCCTGCACTTGGGTTTTCTAATAGATACTTGAGTCCCAATGTGGAAAAAAGACCTAAAAATTTAACTGAATACATTCACTTTGAAACAGCAAAGGTTTTTATTTAAGAAAACATGCCTTTTGTGCTTCAGAGGCATGATTGTAAAAAGAACAGTAAACTGGAAATAATACATTTTATCACAGATTCTTGGTACTGTTTTCGAGGTAAGGATGGATTTCTTCCTCACTTTTCTGCTCACAACAGGCTCTGAAGATGGAGTTATGATAAAGCAAAGCTGTATTCTATGTATTATCCTACTTTTTCTTCATTAATTCTGTTTCTTCAGTGGTTATGTTCTGCCATGGCTTGTATTAACAGTTAGATACAAGCTCAAATCATTATTACTTTCTAAACAGCACCTACCTTTCACCTGTTACATTCTATATTGTTATTTTACTTAGCCTGCTGAGTGAGACTCATGCCAAGTTGCAGTGTAGTGGAAAGCACACATACAGTAGAAGTTTCATTGTACTTTGTACAAATAACAATAAATCTGAACTGAACTGACTACAATGCATTGTATTTTTAACAAAATCCTTAGACTTTTTAGAAAGCCAAGTCATCTGCACATCAATACTAAGTTCACAGCAACAATAAACACTACTGTCTCTTCAGGGCCTACATGTACAGTATATACAAAAATGTTCACTACTAAGGTAGCCAGGATCATGAACCACTACTCTCACCCCTTCTACAGCCAGTTTAAATGGTTAAGATATGTCAGGCATCTGTGTTGCCTAAAATCAAGAATTGAAAGACTGATAAAGAGTTCATTTCCCAGGTGATAAAAATAATTAATGGTAATCTTGTCAAGCATTTCTCAAAACTGTAAGAATGGTTATTTATTACTAACATTTTTTAGGGCTTTTAACAATTATTATACCTCTATCTGTACCTTTTGATATTTTGTCAGGCTGCTTATTGAGCTGCTTTTCACTATACATCCATGGGTGTGTGCATGTGACAAATAAAATATTGAAATCATTATGCACTTTCCGTGGCATGTAATGTACATATATGATAAAAAAAATATCATATATGATAGTGTGTGATAGAGACTAACCACAGCGAAACTGATTGAACCACCACATACCAATTAATGCATTTTTTTTAACACATGATCAGATGCCCTTACTAAGAATATTGTAATAACAGGACTGAGGACAATGTTTTTGAGTGAGTATACCAATCAGTGACCTTAGCACTGTTAGGCAAGAATTACAGCTCTGCATTACCACTCTGTCTATGCTAAAATATCTATACTAAATTTACTGAACTTAAGTGAGATTAAAACTAAACGAATTTCTATAATGTCTTTACAGTACTTGTCACTTGATTGCTTGCTACGCACTCTCAATATTTGTCTTGCTGGGCCACTGAAGCACATGTATGCATTATGATTCCAGCGGCAGTAGGCAATGTCTTTGCAAAATAATGAAAAGAGCATTCATATAATAAAGAATATGAGCGGTTGTGTGAATTTTTTTTAAAGTGTTATTGTTTAATTGTCTACAGACCGGAGCCAGCAGTTCACATCTGGTTAACAATATTCAATGTCAATAATGGTGCTTGATGATGACTTTCCGAGGTGAATCGTCATCCAAGACCCAGAAAGGTGGCCTCAGAGTAACACAAACAGTGAATTGAAGTGCACAGTTGGTCTCCTTTCACAGTGGCTAAATCCCCAAAAAATGCTTTGCTTTTTTCCCATCTTTAAACAACATAGATATGATGCTGTGTAATATGTGTTTAATCTGAAGATTGGGATTAAGGCTCAATAGCAATTTTGGGTTGAAAAATACATGTATTTGTTAAGTTTTAAGGCTTTTTTTCACATGGGGGCCAAGGTACCCCTTAACTTTACTAAAAAACACATGACCTAGCTAGTTATTTTTTTAAATTTCTAAGATATGTTTTATCTCTGAATACAGTTTCATGTTGCAAATTAATATATACCATAATTGTGAAGAAGTAACATTGACCTAAAATACCAAACTTATACTCTAAAATGCTTTTTTGAAGTTTAGAATTATGGATACTGGATTAAGGGCTGTCAAAAAGCTCTTAGATATTTTCTAAGCATTGTCTATGTCAGTTCACAAGGGCCGGTGTTGTGTATATTATAGTCTGTGCTACATTTCTGAGGATAGCAGCTGTGAGATAAGACCGAAATGCATTTGAATCTTATTCTGTAATATAAGAACAATAGGGTCTAGATAAAGGAAATAATGATTATGACATAAGGAAATAATCATAAAAGGCTATGGTGCAAAAATGTGACATCTGGAGCTCAACTTAACTTTCCCCATCATGGAGTAAGTATAGTATCTGTTAAGTGGAGCAGACTGAAGGTGGATGGGTATAACCAAGCAGATATGTCAGTCTTTTTTACTGGTTATTCAATGATTTCATCCATTTCTTAGTGGATAATTTCAAAATTTCATAAAACATTTCAAACAAATTTTTGATATTTTTATTCCTCCACCACTTTCATTTTAAATATTTTTCTGTCAAACAGTCACAGTTCCATAGACAGCAAAACCCCTCTGCAGTAAATGTAATGTATCGAAAAACGTTCTAAATTCAATTTGCAAAACCTTTAATCCTCTATACAATATCTGTATGGTTATTTTCAATAAAAAAAGAAATGAAAAAATTGTAATTTTATTCAGTAAAGATGACATTCCAGGTAGTTGATTTTATACAAAAAAGTGTCTAGTGTTTTAAGCCTATGCTATGAATGCCAGATTCTGTTGAGAACAGTTGCCCTGTCTTCAAATTATGAATGTTATACACACACAGATACCACGGTGGAAAGGGCCCAGTTAAGTTCAGGGACCCTGAACTTTTTGCAGTAAGACAAAAACACAAAAAAATGCTAAATTTTAGTTACACTACAATTCTGTCTCTAATACTACATAGTGAGAAAAGGAGATTGCTAATATTAAAATGAGAGGAAAACATTTGCAATAATGTGTTGTTTTTAGAGGACTAAAACAAAATTACCTGCTGAAGTTCAAACTGAGCATCAGAATGGGGAAGAAAGGCGATTAAATGATTTTGAATGTGGCATGGTTGTTGGTCCCAGATGGGCTGATATGAGTATTTCAGAAACTGCTGATCTACTGGGATTTTCACACATAACCATCTCTAGGGTTTACAGAAAATGGTCCGAAAAAAAGGAAAATATCCAGTGAGTGGTAGTTGTCTAGGTGAAAATACCTTGTTGATGTCAGCGGTCAGAGGAGAATGGCCAGACTGGTTTGAGTCGACAGAAAGGTACAAGTAAATCAAGTAATTACTCGTTACAACTGAGGTATGCAGAACAGCATCTCTGAATGCAGAACAGATGGAACCTTGAAGCAGATGGGCTACAACAGCAGCAGACCAAACTGGGTGCCACTCCTGTCAGTTAAGAACAGGCAGCTGAGGCAACAATTCACACAGGTTCACCAAAATTGGACAACAGAAGATTGGAAAAATGTTGTCTTGTCTGACAAGTCTTGATTTCTGCTAAAACATTTGGATGGTAGGGTCTGAATTTGGCATCAACAATATGAAAGCATGGATTCATTTTGTGCGTATCAACAATACAGGTTGGTGGTAATGGTATGAGGGATATTTTCTTGGCACATTTTGGGCCCCTTACTACAAATTGAGCATTGTTTAAATGCCACAGCCTACCTATGTAATGTTGCTGAACATGTCCATACCTTTATGACCGCTGTGCACCCATCTTCTGATGGCTACTTCCAGCAGGATAATGCGCCATGTCACAAAGGTTAAATCATCTCAAACTGGTTTCTTGAACATGAAAATGAGTTCACTGTACTCAAATGGCCTCCACAGTCACAAGATCTCAATTCAATTGAGCAACTTTGGGATGTGCTGAAATGGACGATTCACATCATGGATGTGCAGCTGACAAATCTGCAGCAACTGTGTGATGCTATCATGTCAATATGGACCAATATCCCTGAGGAATCTTTATGACACCTTGTTGAATCTATGCCACAAAGAATTACAATAGTTCTGAAATCAAAATGGAGTCCCACCCAGTACTAGCAAAGTGTACATAATAAGGTGGCCGGTGTTTATTTTGTATAAAATTAGAGAAATCCAAAATTCTATTGTTAACTGCAAAAATGCACAGTAATATCAAAACTATATTTTGCATTACAATTTTTTTGTTACCTTTAGTGGGGTAAAACAAATATTTGCAGAGCAGTAACCAGAAAACCACACAGAGCAAAGATGAGAAGAAACAAACATTCAAACACACTTTAAAGCATATCCATTTATTAAGCTCAGCATAGCATTGCATTAAGAAAATCTGCAGATTTCTACCTCATTACTGTTTTTTGTTTCCCTCTCATGAAACAAAATGCTGACTAAGCCAGACCACAACAGATCCAGGAACCAGCAGCACCTTTTAATATTAATTAAACAAACAAACAAAAAAAACTCACATGCTTAGGTGTTTTGATTACTCATCTTTAGAAAAACCTGACCAAAATTAAACAATAATTGCCATTTTGCTAGAACAGAAGTTTATGTTGCTCTACTTCAGTACTTTGTAAGCTCTCATAAAATACATGAAAAGGCATGTCTGCAGGCTTGTTATAAATAAACTAATCTGATCATGGCAGGAAGTAACAGAATGACGACTGCTGAAGTCTCTAAAAAATCTAAACACATGGAATCTTCTTCACTTTCAATCTGATGTATGCCTTTAATCCCTTTATGGTTCAACAAAATTAAATAAACAAATAAAAAGCCTTAAAAGACACATCTATGTACACATATTATGTGTTTGTGTATACAATTAATTCAAAAAGCAAGGACTTTGGACAACAGGAAAGAATAAAATACCCAGTTCCACAAGTGAGAATACATAGGATAAATGCCAATTAAGGCCTTTAGAATCATGTTAAAATAGTAATTTGTTTCAAATCAGATTTACAACTACTTTATCATAAGATACAATTTTAGACTTGGGAAACATTCTGCATGAAAAACCTATTGGTTTATGCACATTTTACATGTCCTGTTATACCATTTAAATATTTGATTTTAAAAACTATGTAATTTATCTTATTCATTTTCTTAGTCAAGATAGCTAAAAAAACAGCAGGAGGTGTGAAACAGCAGCACTAACCACTATAACCTCATTTTACATGGTAATAAACTGTAGTCGCTACTGACCATATGTGCAGGATAAATCGAGAAAATGTTTTTTTTTTCTTGCATTGGAAAGGCTTAAAATCAACATAAGCCAATGACAGTGTAAAATGTCACATTACTTACTTTAACTGCATTAGTACACTATATCTGCTTATAGGTTCAGGGCATTTATGCATTGAATTTACTATTTGAAATATAAAATGAATCTTTTGAGCTTCTATAAAAAGAACAAAAGATCAATTTCATTATCATCAGTGCATGAAGCATTTGTGATCTTCAATTCAGGTTATAGCAACCCTGCATCTAATGTAATCTTTTACAAAAAAAAAAAAAATGAACATAAAATAAATTAATACTATCGTATTAATTTAACAATAGAAAGACAGACAGATAAAAAAAGAACATCTGGCAACATAGACATCATTAAGATATCTAGTGGGCACTACAACTACAGCAGTGACAGTCAGGCATGTACAATATCATCTGTAACTAGTAGGGCTGGGTATTGGCACTGATGTCCCAATTCGATTCAATTCCGATTCACAATGCCCCGATTCGATTCAATGTCGATTTTATCTTGACTGAATTAGCATGCACTGATATTTTTGTGGTAAGTGGTAGCTTTACTTAATAATGCATACAGAACATTAATATAATGTGACAAATTGCAGTAACACTTTATTGAAGGGTGTCTACATAGTAACTTCATAACATATGCATAAGCATGAAATGACATTTAAGAAGAAATACTTGATTAGTAATGAACAGTTAACATCAATATTTGGAAGAAGTGGAAAAAAATATCATTGCTCTTTAAAAAAAGAAAAAAAAATTTCACACCACTGCCCTCATTCAAAATTCACCATAATTTAACTAACATATGAATCGCCACATCAGACTCCACACATATTATGGGGGATTTCTTGTTCTGGAACAATGCAATGGCATCTACATTATAAAATATCTATATCATGTTGCAAATAATATTATTGCTGTATAAAATAATCAAATATTGATTCTTAAATAATAAATGTTATTCAATAACCTATTCATGTGGTATGAATCTACATGTAGACACCATTCAACTAAACTACAGTATTAGCCAAATGTATTCCTCTATTGGACATTTAAAATAATCTTGAAATAATCGAAATTAAACAAACAAGTTACACATATCTTCAGTTGCTCACGTGTAGCAGTCATGTTAATCAGTCCAGAGTGTCCTCATAGTTCCATCTCGGACAAAAAGGAAACGTTTTAAACGAGGATCTAGTGCTATTGCTTGTTGACAGTAGCGCTGGATGAATGGAACATAAAAGAAAAAGAACCAACTATCGTGACCGACAACTACGCTAATATGATCTCTGTGGTACAGCTTATTGAGATGCATATTGCGCATGCTTACTTTGGTATTGTAGGCTGCTCTGAAAATACCAACAATTGACTGCTTGCTTTGCTGGGTGAGATGCTTTGCAGACTTTTTCTACTTTTTCCACTGAAGCACAGTTAGCCACGAGCTTAAAGAGAAGCAATGTTTACTAGACTTGCCAAAGCAGGAACTTGCGAGTGAGTCAATTGAGATTAAGCTTATGGGTGATGTTGGGATAAATGATTTCTAGAATTTGTTGTGTTACAACAATACTTAACTTCTGAGGTGCACAGCTTACTTATGACTTTGCTTTTATCCAGTTGTTCTTTACCAATGCACCAATGCATACTGAATCAGGCACCAAAAATGAAAATAAGCAAAAATCTACACATAGTAACTGAGAAGGATAGAGATTCATAAGATCGGTCTTGAGACTTTAAGAATCGATATTGAATCATTTAAATGAAAAATGATTAATATGAAAATTGATATTTTTACCCAGGCCTAGTAACTAATAATTCTGTCACTTCTGGGAAACAGTGACACTAAGAAAAGAAAAAAATAGGCTACAACTATATTAAACATACTGTACTATGATGACAAAATATATCAACATAACATTCTCCGACCCCCTAAATTCAATTTGAGCAGAACTGGAACATATCACAGCAGCACTGGGAAAAAGGTTGCAAACAGCATTACAGGGGTTGTCCTTTCCATGGCTAAACACAGTCTAATGATTTATTACTTTTATATGCCATATGCTAAAACAACATACATGAAGTCACTGCAATGCTTTTTCATTCTCTTTAATGGATGAATTGTTATGTAATGTTCTGCTTCAAATATATCCACATGGACTTTAAACTGGCTCCATAAGTATGGGATACTGCACTTTTGTAAAAGATTGCATTAAACAAAATATAACATCAATTTAATTAGAAACTACAATTTAAGATTAGTAACTTGAGATGCAATCCCCCAATTGCAACATGCTGTGTTATTTATAAAAGGAACTGAAAGATTCCACTCAAATTTAACGGCGCATGAGATGAGCTAATGGTGCACAAGAAATTTCCCATCAAGGTCATACACAACCACCTCCTCTCTCATCCACATTACTGTTAATAATTATTTCACTTTGTTCATTTACTTATTAAACATATTCTACAATTTACTCTAAATATGTATACACTGTGTCAGGCACTATATAATTCTCATATTTAGTTGGAAGTTTAATTCTGCAACTTGTAAATAAAAGTGTGCTTTAGAAGGTGGTTCAGGTCAGGTCAGGTTGGGAAGCATGCACCTGTACAGCGCATTGCCGCACCCACCACACAACAAAACAGGTCAGGATCATGGTTGGCAACCCCCCAGGCAGACACATGGTCCAGTCCTACGCTCTGGAAATGACCTTCTATCTGCCGCGGCCAGGTGTTACATGGGCTTCCCCTTAGTCTGGTCCAGCCACTCAGGTTCTCAACAATGAGAATCCTGCGAGCTTGATCACCCTTAGGAAATATCACCACATGGCCTTAGTGCCATAGCAGATGCTCCCTCACAATGCAGGTAATGTGCCTCATTCAGGAGTCCATGAGCAACCACTCAATCGACAAAGTCAAACCAGTGGTACCCAAGGATTCTCAGGAGAGACACAGAACCAAAGGAGCCCAGTCTTTGTCTCAGGTCACTGGATAACGTCCATGTCTCGCAAACATTTAGCAAGACAGGAAGCACCAGGATGCTAAAGACTTGGACCTTTGTCCTTTTGCATAAATATCGGGAGCACCACACACCCCTTTCCAATGATCTCATGACCCCCCCATGCTCTCCCAATCTGTCTACTGACTTCATAGGAAGAGTCACCAGAGACTTGAATGTCACTGACGAGGTAAGTATACCTCTTGACAAGGTCAACACTCTCTCCACAGACAAACACACTGCTGTTGGCTATGCCAAAGAGGTAATTAAAGGCCTGGATCTTGTTTTTCATCAAGGACACTTGCAAGCCCAGACACTCAGACTCCTCTCTCAGTCTCTCAGGAGCCCCAATCAGAGCCTCCACTGACTGCAAGAAGATCACAGCATCATCAGAAAAGTCAAGATCACTGAATCTTTCTTCACCACCAGCTGCCCCACAGCTGATGGACCCCATGACCTTACCCAACACCCACTCCATGCAGGCACTGAACAGAGTAGAAGCAAGAACATACCTCTGATGAACTCCAGAATCAACTGGGAAAAACGCAGAGGTTCTGCCTCCACTATTCACAGCACTCACAGTACAGTGGAACCTCAGGTCACGAACGTCTCAGAACACGTACAAATCAGGTTATGACAAAAAAGTTTGCATCTGTTCACGACCACACACTCGGGTGATGAACAAGCCAGTTTCCCTTCCGGTTCGTACACGCTAATGATTTCCGCACGTGTTCAGTCTCTCCCTGTGCATTTGCTGTGAACTCTTTGTGCTCTATTTTGTTTCCCTTCCGGTTCGCACGCGCCGGTGATTTACGCACATATTCAGTCTCTCCCTGTACAGTACATTGTTCTAGTTTAGACGTGCATCGTGCAGAGGGACTTTGTGGTATAGCGGGTCCACAGCTCACGTCAAGAGACCAGTTTTAAATAAATAATCGCCACGCTTGCAGCTTAGCGAGGGGGTGTGGTGGTTGAGTGGCTGAAGCAGCTCCAGGGGAATTTGTGGTGTGGGCATTTCTCACCTAAGTGCACAGGTGGGAAACTGTCCACATCCGTAATTGGTCCCGGGGCTGCTGAATGCTACAGTTGCCATGTCCTCTTCATAAATAGAAGCCCGAGGCGGCTAAAGGGAGGAAAAATAAAAGAAAGACGGAGGTTGCAGAGTGAGGAAGTAAGCAGGAAGCAGTGTGGAAAGAACCGGTGTGAGCGAGCGAGCGTGCTCGCAGGCAGGCAGCTGGACAGTGAGCCCAAACAGGGGTGTTTGGCCGACACTCGGTGAGGCAGAAGGAAGTGGTCGCTCCAGCTGAGTGATCAAGGAGCTGGAGTGACCAGAAGAAGGACGGCTGGCCACGTAAGGCCGAGAAGGCAGCGGGAGTCGTGAGGCTTGGGTGGTGAATTCCCTGACATGGGCGTCCTGGTCGCCAGGGAAGCCAAGTCTTGGTCTGGAGAGTACACGACCGAAGCCAGGAATCAGGAGGCCTTCAGATCAGAAGGAAGAAGGAAGGACAGCTACAGGTAGAGTGGCTTTCCTGTTGCAAAGCCTGGATAGGAAGAAGCAGGGGGGGTCGCCAGTTAAAGAATACACCGGGCTTGTTTTTAAAGAGACCTCGTTGTATTTAATGAAGACTTTTTTCTATTGGATTTTAACCTCCACTTCACTTCTGTTTTTATGGGATTATTTATTGAAGGATTCTGAAAGCACTGCACTTTATTTAATTTGGACTTTGTTTTTGATCGTTGTTTTGATGATTTTCATAAAAGCACTTGGCACTTTTGCACCATCCCCTTGCTCCATTGTAGTGCCTCACTGTTGTGCTCATCGGTAACATTATCGACAGTGACGGGTTTAAGGGCTCCTGGAAGCGAGATGGGAGCATGCAGCGAACCTGCTTCATCATAGACTTTACCTCAAAACTGTAATCTCCTCTCCACCCAGTCCCTCCTCACTTCCTTCATGCCAGAACTCGACTCATGCAAGGTTAGTTTTCTTGGTTGTTTATGGTTAGTTTTTGTATAAATTAAGGATTTTTCAAATGTTCATTTTTTTCCCTGTGTTTAAAACTCATTAAAAAAAAGTGTTTACAGCGATCAGTTTGTAAGGCTGTAGCGTGAACTCTTGCAATGTTAGTTTTCTCTGATCAATGTTTTCTCAGTGTTATTCAATGTTTTTACATTTAGTTTACTATTACACTGTGTATTCAATGGTATAATTAACTTTTTGTGCTTAAAAATCTTTAAAAAAAATATATTTACATACAGTTCGTATTTGGAAAAATTTTGGAACGAATTATGGTCGTGACCTGAGGTTCCACTGTACCAGTGTACAGACCGACCATGATATCCAGCAACCTTGAGGGGATCCTGCGAAGTCTCAGGATGTATCACAGGGTAGCTCGATCAGCTGATTCGAATACTTTACGAAAATCGACAAAGGCTACAAAGAAACTCTGTTGATATTCGCATTTGCACTCCATGAGAACCTCAGTGCCAGGACATGATCGATGGTAGACTTCCTAGATGTAAAACCAGACTGGTAGGTGAGCAATTGATCACCGATCCTACTGAGGACAACCCTAGCAAGGACATTTTTCATTTTTTTCCAGAAAACTGGCTTCTAATTAGCATATTACATGCCATTTTGGATAATTAAAACCTACTTCCTAGATATGCCACTGCTAAGACATAAAAGGTAGTCAGTATTTGAGAGTTCTCTCAGAAGGAGAAAAATTTACTAACAGTGTTTAAATATTTTAAACATACAGTATGACAAGGTTTGCAGTCGATTAAAACTATGAAATACTTCAAAATTGAAAATTCAGTTTAAAATACATTAAGCACTATTGCACATTTCAAATCTGTTTTTTCCCCATTGTTAATCTTTTTTTGAATTGATTCTTTAAAGATATCTTATTTGTTAAAGATCTTTTTAATTCAACCATCAGAAAAGCAGCATGTAAAAATTGAATCCATCGCAAAAATCACTTTTTAGTAAGAAGGATGATGCTCACCTCAGATTTTCTTAAACATTTAAACTCTTCAGAACATAAGAAGTTTGACAAATGAGTGTAGAACATTCAGTCCATTATGCTGTTTTGGTTAGTTAATATCTAGCTGCCCTAATATCATATACAGACACTTTTAAAAAATTTTCGGAGTGTCCGCTTCAACTACATGACTCAATAGTTTGTTCAGATTTCTCCTTTGAATAAAAATGTACTTCTTGGCCTCAGTAGGTTTAATGAGGTTTAATCAATGCAAAAGTCAAAGGTAGAAGATTTAGGGTTACATGAATATCATTATTCCTGAAGAAAGACACAAACTGCAACCCACATCAAGAACTTTATATAGTATTTTATGTACAGAAATGATGGTACTCTAATGATTTGGTGATTCTTTGCATGCTTCTTGACATGAATGACTTACTACCTGTAAAAGAAATGCTTTTACTTCATAGAATTCTGTAGGATAATGTACTGTAGTACAGCAATGAATCTGGGAGCTGAAAGTGAAATGTATATTAGGCTATGCAGCAGGGCCTTGATCCCAAACCTGCTAGCATGTTTAAAACAGAAAGCACTGGCCTAAACCATCACAAATTGTGGGTAAGAACTGACATTAGCAATGCAAGATAGAAAATCCTCAAATATTACTAACTGAATCACTTGAAAGGCTACTCTTTTATGATTTGTTTACATACATTCAATGGCTAAATGAAAGTAACCTACGGTAAGGCATTTCGATCTTGGGATATTTCAGTGGTGTTGGCTTTGTTACCCTGGTGTATTAGATCATCGACTAATATTTTTATTTGTTTTTCTACCCGAAGTATACAGTTAAAAAAAGTTGTTTTTACTGTATGTGTTTAAATCCGTGCATCTCCTGTAAGCTCTTCAATAAAGCTAATAACAGATGTCAGAAGCGTACCGCATTATTTGCTGAACTCAAATCAGCATACCAGGAATGTTGTCAACATACATACTTTTTAAATGAGAATATTTAAATTATGAGAAAAAGAAATTATTTTTAACCTGGCAAGACAGTTTCATTTAAAATGACCTGCACACAATACAAGCCTAGACAGGTTATGTAACTTGTTCAGGGTCGCACAGTGAGACACTGTAAAGAAATAAATTATCTTGTAATCTAGGGTTGCTTTGTACTTTATTCTTGTTTGCTTTATAAATAGTCTTGACAGTGCTCAATGTGAAAAGCACTTTGTAAAGTAAGGGGTACATGGTAGTACATGTATGGCACTGCTGCCTCAAAGAACTCCGGTTCGTTCTCTGTGTGAGGTGCAATCTGAGTAAGGTCTACACAATATGTACTCTGCATCCTTCAGTTTCTGGCCACAGTCCAAAATACATTTTGTTAGGCTTAATGACAAATCTAAATGGGGCAGATATAGATATTTGTGTTAGCATCCTCCTCAATGGATAGGTGCCCACTACAAGTAAAGTTCCTGCCATATACATGTAACTTGATTCTCTTCATTCAGCTGCGTTCCAATGGCAAGATTCCCACACTGGGCAACCAAGAAACACTCCATACAGATAGTGGAAAGCATGTTGAGCCAAAGCAAAACCTCTCTGGCTGAAGTGACTTATTAGACCTGTGACTGCAAGCTTCCTCACAAACCCCCCCCAAAACCAAAAAACAGCAGGACTGCTCTACTTCAGTTCTGCCAAATTATCGATTGAAGCCAGAATAGGCTTGGACCTTATATTTCTGTACTGAACAAAAACTGGGGTCTGAATTTGGATTGATATATTAAAGAACAGATGAATCTGCCTGTTTGCCAGGTCTACTCCCTATCTGCTTTTCACATTTCCTAGTGGGACGAAGCTGGTCCATCTGTAAATTTGACTGTTTTCTTTTTGTGCCTATGGTTCACCTCTCTCTCTTATATACAGTGTATAGATATATATATATATAAAATCCAACATTTGTCTATATGTCTGTCCTCTTCTCACGAGAGAACTGCTTAACGGATTTAGATCGGGATTTCTTCTATAATTTGCTTGAACATTCCGGTTGATTTTGTGACTTTTCTCATTGTAATTATCATAGTTTGGTTGTGGAACCAAATTTGCACAAATCCAAGAGACAGGTTGCGGGCCGAGGGGAAGGGGAGGCGGGAGCTCAGGAGTAGGGAGCCGGGTAGGGCCATCCTCACTCATGCGCTAGCCTCCATTCTAGTCGCTCTACCTCTCGCCACATGTTGGAGTGAACCTTGCCTCCGCTTAGCTAGTGATACCCGTTTGTGCAGCAGACATCATCATCTAGCGATTGTTAAAGAGTCACATTTGACATTTTGAGAGAGAGAGAGAGAGAGAGATCACAGCTACGTGTGTTTTAGTGGGTAACTGCTCATTAGCAGATATAACGGCCACATGCTCTTCTCCTCATGCGGGGGACACTCTCCCGTCACAGCTGAACACAATCAGATACAGTGGCAACGTTTTACATTGGAGTGTACCTACCTTCTGCTTGGCCAGAGATACCTTGCCAACTTTTCACATTTTTGGCAAAGAGACCACAGCTACATTGTTGCCCCTGATAGCAAAACCAAAAATATTGTATGTCAAGAGGCCCTCGGATACAAAAGCTATCAATATAAATTCTTTTCAATACAAATTATTGCTATTATTACTAATGATTACAATAAAAATTAATAAATAAATGAAAAAAAAAAGAAAAATGATTTTTTTTTTTCAGAAAACACCATGCCATTGCTTTTGATGAATATACTACAGAATTCCCAGAGTCAAACACTGTAAAAGGAGTAAGCACATCTTCGGGGATCTACATTCACTCCTTTATAAATAGAATATCATTGTAACACTTCTACTCACCAAGTTTAAAACAGATTTAAAAGGCATAACAAATATTTTATTGAAAAATCAGAAATGGGGACATTATTCAATCAAAAAAATTTGACCACCCCACCAGCTGATGAATGAAATTTAGATTTTGGGTCAAGGACTACTCTTACAAATCAGTAGCTATTATTTTACTTTGATTTAGTTACAAACTGACCACAACAGGGTTCACATAAAGAATCAGGAACACAGGAATATCAATCTGGCTACTGTACTTCACTCTTTGATGTTTTTTCTTTTCTGCTTCTTTAAGAGTATGCCATTCAACAGTTTGTCCCGTTTCACTACTACGTGGGCAGAGCCGTGGGGAACAGCTAGTTTATCAATAAATTGAGTTGAATTTCATCAAGAACATACATATGCTAAAATAAGATGAAAGCTCAGTAAGGCTACATTTCTGTATATATGTAATGAACCTTTTCTTCTTTTATGCAAATTGAAGAACGCTGTCTGGTTAAAGTACATCAATGATGTTTTTCAAATTATTAATGTGTTCCAAGGTTAATGCAGACAGACTAAAAACATAAAAGAGAGCTGGGCCACAGCACAGCTGCTATCACTAGATGTGGGTTGTTTCCTCAAACAGTGAAAGAGGCACTTTAAAATAGCTGATTGGTCTGCTTTTGTTAAACAGAACATGTGTAGGGTGTAGTGGCAGTGCTCATAATGGTGCTTTAGTTTCACATTAGTTTTCATGCGACTCATACTGGATATATGGAAAGTCATGAATGTTCTTTCACTGTACACCTTCTAGTTACCTTAAATATATATATATTTTACTTTTTGCCTTATAATTCTTATTTCTAATGCATTGTTTTCTCAACAGCTATTTGGCATACAGCACATTCACATTTTCAGCAAAGAGTCTAATCATGTGTATAGGCTGTAAGAGATTAAAATGCACAGGTCTAATGAGTACATATTGGACTTGTTAGAATAGTTAAACCTTATTCATTCAGACTTTCTATATTGCAAATGCAGTAACCAATCACTAGCGTATTTTAATGGAAAAAAAAAGAAAAAAAGAAAACTAGTATCACTGGAAACTTGATTATTTCTGTTTCCACTCAAGCTTAATGTTTGTCTTGTTTCAGTTAAAATCTGTTTTTTCCATATTAAAATGGGATAAGCAGCTTTGCACATTCTTGCCAAGTTCACAGTGGTTTCACTTTGATCTTTAGCTTTTTTTGCTTTGCAAACATGGACATGCTAGGTTCGTATCAATTGGTCTGGTGTTAGTGAGTGTGGATATTTGTGTGCTTGCCTAGCACCCAGTAATGCTTTTACTGACTTATGACTCTAAAGGAGAAAAATTGGTGCCAATGAGCAGATGCATGGATTCTAATTAAATGGGATTTTATATTGACAAGCCAAGACAAATGATTAGAAAAGTTTTTTTTTTTTCTCCACTCAGCTAGCTCCCCTCTTATTGGCAACATTTACAGAAGCTAGAGACAACCAAATACTACCTCAAACATTTCGTCAAGCATTAACCACCGTCTTTCCTAAACAAAATAAGGACTTGTTACAATGTGCATCATACAGACCAATTTCACTCCTGAATAATGATGTTAAGATACTCTCAAAAATTCTAGCTAGTAGGATGGAGAAAGTGCTGCCCTCGATAATATCACAGGATCAAACTGGATTTATTAAAGGCCGACATCTATCTTCCAATCTCCGACGCTTGTTTAATGTTATATATTCACCAGCAAAATCAAACACCCCAGAGATATTACTATCATTAGACGCAGAAAAAGCATTTGATATGATTGAATGGAACTACCTTTTCACTGCATTGGAGAAATTTGGGTTTGGCCCCAATATTTGTGCATGGATCAAACTACTGTATACCAATCCAGAAGCTTCAGTTTGTATTAATAACATTTGTTCAGACTACTTTAAGCTAGAACGTGGTACCAGACAAGGATGTCCCTTGTCGCCACTGCTGTTTGCAATCGCCATTGAACCACTGGCGGTTCACTGTCGAAATTCTTATCAGATAAAGGGGATTATCAGAGAAGGACTGGAACAGAAAATTTCTCTATATGCAGATGATATGGTTTTATATATATCAGACCAAGAAAACACTGTCCCTGCAGTTTTCACAGCACTAACCGAATTTCAAAAGATATCTGGTCTTAGAATTAATCTGAATAAAAGTATACTCTTTCTAATGAATTTACAAGCATATAATATTAGATTGGACACCCTACCTTTTACCATAGCAGATCAGTTTAAATACCTAGGGGTAAATATCACAAGTAAACATAAAGCTCTTTATCAACAAAATTTTGCTGTCTGTATGGAAAAAATTAAGCAAGACTTGCATAGATGGTCAACCCTTCATCTCACTCTAGCCAGAAGAATTAACATTGTTAAGATGAATATCCTTCCTAAACTTCTTTTTTTATTTCAAAACATTCCAATATATATCAATAAATCGTTTTTTAAACAGTTAGATTCAACAATAACCTCATTCATTTGGAACTCAAAACACCCACGTATCCGAAGAGCGACCCTACAAAGACCTCAGGCAGAAGGTGGCATGGCTTTACCTAATTTTCAGTTTTATTACTGGGCAGCAAACATACAAGCCATAAAAACCTGGACACAAATATATGAACATACACAGGCTTGGACCGCAATAGAAGTAAAATCCTGTAGTACTTCTTTATACTCCCTGCTCTGCTCTCCAATAAATGCAAGTTATCACAGATATACTAATACAGTGATCCCTCGCTATATCGCGCTTCGCCTTTCGCGGCTTCACTCCATCGCGGATTTTATATGTAAGCATATTTAAATATATATCGCGGATTTTTTGCTGGTTCGTGGATTTCTGCGGACAATGGGTCTTTTAATTTCTGGTACATGCTTCCTCAGTTGGTTTGCCCAGTTGATTTCATACAAGGGACGCTATTGGCAGATGGCTGAGAAGCTAGATTGCTTACTCTTCTCTCTCTCTTGCGCTGACTTTCTCTGATCCTGACGTATGGGGATTGAGCAGGGGGGCTGTTCGCACACCTAGACGATACGGACGCTCATCTAAAAATGCTGAAAGATTATCTTCACGTTCCTATCTTTTGTGCAGCTGCTTCCTGAAACGACATGCTGCACGGTGCTTCGCATACTTAAAAGCTCGAAGGGCACGTATTGATTTGTGCTTGAAAAACAAACTCTGTCTCTCTCTATCTCTCTCTCTCTCTCTCTCTCTCTCTCTGCTCCTGACGGAGGGGGTGTGAGCTGCCGCCTTCAACAGCTTTGTGCCGCGGTGCTTCGCATACTTAAAAGCCAAACAGCCCTATTGATTTGTTTGCTAGAGATTGTTTTCTCTATCTATGTGACATTCTGTGCTCCTGACACGCACTCCTTTGAAGAGGAAGATATGTTTGCATTCTTTTAATTGTGAGACAGGACTGTCATCTCTGTCTTGTCATGGAGCACAGTTTAAACTTTTGAAAAAGAGACAAATGTTTGTTTGCAGTGTTTGAATAACGTTCCTGTGTCTCTACAACCTCCTGTGTTTCTGCGCAAATCTGTGACCCAAGCATGACAATATAAAAATAACTATATAAACATATGGTTTCTACTTCGCGGATTTTCTTATTTCGCGGGTGGCTCTGGAACGCAACCCCCGCGATGGAGGAGGGATTACTGTAACCCAATTGTGCTTTACTCACTCAGAATATGGAACCAACTTAGAAAGCATTTTAAGATGGAAAATCTTTCAACCCTCGCAAACATATCCAGTTTTTAATACCTGGAAAAGTTTTGGGATTAAAATGCTCAGAGATCTTTATATAGACAACATATGCATCTTTTGAACAATTTCATTCAAAATTCAACCTCCCAGCTACACATTTCTTTCACTATCTTCAAATTAGAAATTTTGTTAAACAGAAACTGCCCAATTTTCCTCATTTCCGCATTATATAAAATCCTATAATTGTCCCTACCTTTCAAAGATCCAAGAGGACATTGGAAAGAAGATCTCTTAATCAATATATCAGAAAAGGAGTGGAAGGTAGCAAAGCAGAGAATTCACTCGAGCTCCATATGCGCAAAGCATAGAATTATTCAACTAAAAATTATATATCAAGCTCATCTGTCTCGCTTAAAACTGTCCAAAATGTTTCCAGGGAAAGATCCAACCTGCGAATGCTGCAACCAAGCTCCTGCCTCACTGGGTCACATGTTCTGGGCCTGCACCAAACTAACATCATTTTGGACCAAAATGTTTAAGTGCCTCTCAGACAGCCTTGGTATCACAATCCCTCCTAACCCATTAACAGCTGTGTTCGGTGTTCTTCCAGACGGACTTGAAGTGGAGAAGGACAAGCAAACGGTGATTGCATTTACTACACTTTTGGCACGCAGACTTATTCTGTTAAACTGGAAGAATCCTAACTCTCCTCTGATAAGTCAGTGGGAAACCGATGTTTTATATTATTTGAAATTGGAAAAAATCAAATTCTCAGTTAGAGGATCTGTACAAAATTTTTTCAAAACCTGGCAGGATCTAATCAGTATTATTTCAGAATAAGAGAAATAACTATTACCCCTTTCTTATTTACCTATATATATTTCGCCCTTTCTTTTGTTTATTGTTGCCTCATTAAAAAGCCCTAAGCAATTCTCCTTTGGCTAAGCTCTCCTTCTCAGGGGTGGGGTTTGATTTGTCTTCAGTTTTGTTTGATTATAAATTGATCTATTTGTATGGAATGATTACAATAAAAATTAATAAATAAATGAAAAAAAAAAAGAAAAATGATTTTTTTTTTTCAGAAAACACCATGCCATTGCTTTTGATGAATATACTACAGAATTCCCAGAGTCAAACACTGTAAAAGGAGTAAGCACATCTTCAGGGATCTACATTCACTCCTTTATAAATAGAATATCATTGTAACACTTCTACTCACCAAGTTTAAAACAGATTTAAAAGGCATAACAAATATTTTATTGAAAAATCAGAAATGGGGACATTATTCAATCAAAAAAAAAAAAGATTTCTGTAATCAGACACTGAAAACGTTGTAATGAACTGTACAGCAGCAGAATGCTTACACTGTTGAGCACTTCAAGGGAGTGTGTGTCTCATTTTAAATGTAAAGGTATGTACTCTTCAATAAACAGGCATTCTCTTTTCCCAACACTAATTTGACCAACCCACCAGCTGATGAATGAAATTTAGATTTTGGGTCAAGGACTACTCTTACAAATCAGTAGCTATTATTTTACTTTGATTTAGTTACAAACTGACCACAACAGGGTTCACATAAAGAATCAGGAACACAGGAATATCAATCTGGCTACTGTACTTCACTCTTTGATGTTTTTCTTTTCTGCTTCTTTAAGAGTATGCCATTCAACACTGGTCCAAATAAAAACAGAGATCTTCATACCTTAAACACTATCATTGATATAATCAGTAAAACAGTATGTAGGAGGACTTCTACAGGGCCAGGATTATGGATACTGAAAACTTTTCACAAAACACATTTTGAACCATAAATTACCCCAGAAGAGGTTGCATTGGTACCTGTTAATTGTGTGACTATGTATGTGTAATTAGGGCATTTATCAAAAAATACTATGCAATACAAAATTAAGCATTGCAGGTATATTACATAATATAGATAAAAAAATGGTAGATTACATTTCTTCTTCAGAGATCTAATCATCCCACCCATTTATCAATTTACTGATCTGGGAATTTTTCTTTGTCTTTTTGACATTTGTGATATTTCTAATTTGTCTATTCTCATGTTTTCTTAAAAATCAGTTAACATATTTACAAAAAATATTATTGAATCGGCTTAAAATTAAAAATGCACACAAATTTAATGAAGACTTCAACTGGGAAAGAGGAAACCATGAAATGGGAGATCTTTTCTAAAACGCTTCTACAAATGCAAAAAATAGAACATATTTAAATTAATGCATTGAATCAATATGTCCTATTTTAAACTAACATTTCTAGGACAATTAAGGAGGCTAAAGAAAGTAGTGATCTGCACTCCTACCTTAACAGATCCAGAACCTGGGTTCAGATGCCGGCTAAGTTAGTTTATGGAAATTGCAGGTTCTCTCTATGTTCACACTTGTATTCCCTAATTCATTTGATCCCAAAAGAAGTTCAGGGTAGGATAATTTGTGACTGTAAATTGGCCCAGTATTGTGGCTGAATGTTCCCCAAGCTGGACTAGCATCCGATTCAAGGTTAGTTCCTGCCCTGCTGCAAAGCTATTAGGTTAGTTCTGACTCTCTCACATTAATTGACTAATCAGCTTAACAAAATGACAAATATTTCTAGTTTTTTTTAGCAGGATGGTAAATCATCTGTAAATGTAGAAAATAAACCAAGTTGGACATAAAGTAAATTAATCCATTTTTCAAATCGCTTATCTTAACAGGTACAGCAGAAAATCCATATAATTGTAGGTAGAGTCCAATCTCTACACACAGCTGTGAATTTGAACCCATGACTCTATAGGTGTAATGTAGAAATAGTAATAACAAATATGCTGTACAATAAACATTTAAAAAAATCCAAAAGAAATAGTAATTTACTTTACCCTATCTTTCCAATAATGGTATTGTACGGCACAAAGGGTGTACAAAGGAAAACAGACAGGTGCATCAATGTTTACTAATGTCAAAGGGATGAATCCCACATATCATCTATCTATCTATCTAGAATTAGCACAGTAAGTTCTTAAAATCCAATGTGTTGAGTTAATACAGTGAATTATTTTGACTCTGCATTGCATTAGATAGCAGAATATTTCAAAGATGAACAATTAACATTGACATAAATATACACCTGTAGGTAAAACCTAGCAGAGTTCATTTTTAAAACAAATCTATTAATCACCTAATAATACTAAAATAATACGATATGCATTCAGTAACTCAGATGAACTGTATTTTATTCTTCAAGTTTTATGTAACCTACTGGTTGACAGGGTGCTCCATTTTCATATAAAATTTTACCCTTAAAAAGAAAATGTCAGTGTTCAAAATGATCCTAACATTAACAAACACAAAATGAGACTTAAAAGGTTTATATTTGTTGCCTATAATATCAACAAAATCATACTCGGTGCATCTATTACTTTAAAACAAATGTTAATTTCAATTATCGCTGGGAAAAAATACTCAATACATGACCAAAATAAGTATAATCAAGCACACAGCCGTAAACAACTGATCAAAGGGCAATACTTGACACAGAAACTACTTCAGCATGTAAAAGAGCTCAATATCAAAGGCATATTTAGAGAGTTATATATTACAGAGGAGAAAAATCGAAACAAAACCATGAATTAATAAGGAAAACAAGGGCTCGAAAAGCAGCTGTTTAACTTGTTTGTTTCTTTATGTTACTATGTCTCCAGGAATATATTTTATATAGGATTTGTTTGTCATCTGTTGTAAAACTGCAATCTTCTCAATCACATAGCCCCCTTTTAATCTGTCTTTTTAATAAACAATGTTCACAATGTGCTAATACTACTGTTTTGTGATATATTTGATGTTTTGATCTATTTCTAGTAAAGTACAAAACTTCAAGAAATGACTGACCAAGGTCATCTGTACCTAGATGAGATCATCAGGCTTACATGTGTATTATTACTATTATTATTACTACTCTTAAGGAGAAGCAAACTAAATTCCACAAAATAAAAAAATATATATTTTCACATTACTAACTAAATGTAAAAAGCTTTAATGAAAAATATAGAAGGGTGTTAAAGGTTTTATTGTGCATAATTACTACTAACGAATTACATTTTTAAGAGAATCTGTAAAAAAAAAAAAAAAAAAAAAAAAAAAAAAAATCACATTAAAATTATAAGATTTATTATCCTACCTCAGGACACAGGGAAAACCAAACTGAACTGATAAACTCTGACCACCCACAATGCTGTTCAATATTATAAAATATATACAAGTAGATTATAGGATACTCAAAATCAAACACATAAATTATATATCCTCACAGTGCATGTATTAAACACTTCCAATGTAATTCTCAAGTTGCAACTTGTACAATACAATCGGTAACTGTATAAGACACCTAATAAAAGTAAATTATTAAAACTTTTTGTAAAAAAAAAAAAAAAAAAAAAGAACACTTAAGCCTTAATTTTAAAGACTGTAAAGTCAAGCATTTATTTTTAATTAATTTTTTTTTTTTAAAGTTTAAAGCTGATAAAAATATACGACAGAAGAGAAGTTTTACACATCTTACCTGCATATCCCGCCGGGTGATGAATCCTTTATCTTCAACATCACATATCTGAAAGAATTCACGTGCTTTTTCCAGCATATTTAACTGCCCAGTCTCTGGATGTTCGGTTTCAGCCCAGGGTACACCAAGAGATGAGATGCTGTCCCCTTTGGTGATGCTGCTTCTCGCAGTCTTGACTAGGCAGGTGTTTGTTAAAGTTGCCATGCTACTTTAGTTGCCTTTTTTCTCTTTAGTGCTTCAAATTCAATTCAGAAAGCCCAAGTACCGAGGATTGGTACAAAAGCACATCACAGAGCCTCAGCCACACCGCTCATCATCTCTTAGCAACCGCCTCTTTAATTAGTCAGCGGAACCTAGGAGAGTAGGGGGGAAAAAAGGCTTTTTCAAGAATCCTTCCATATTCTTTCTGTATAAAATGGACTACACAATGGCTAATTTACAAAGCTGTTACTACACCCATTAAAAAAAGAAAATAAAAAGATGGAAGAAAAAGACTGCTTCTGATATGCAAATACATTCAAAACTGAACTAACTGATAAGAAAACTAGTTCTAACATTTGTTATTAGCACAATTTTAAAATATACACAATAAATTTGTGTGTAAACATCCAGTATCTTCTTCTTTTTTTTTTTTTTTTTTAAGAATTACATAACTCATTGACTTGTGCTTACCCATAGACCCTGTTGCATTTAAAAAATGCTTCTCTTTTCTCTTTCTCTTTGTATTCCTATTAGGCTTGGATAGGTAGTCTGAATAGGACAAATGTCCACTGATCCATCCTTTTTCTATGCACTTGTCTATCTAGTTCCGGATCACTGCAGGTGCCTATATTGGCAGCACTGGACACAAGATGGGAACCAACCCAAACGTATTTAAAATATATGAAAGAATGCTTAATAAGCTGAGCAACAAATTCTATTGTTTTTTTTTTTTCTTTAGAAATCTAAGGAAAAAATGACAAAACATAGACACAAGCATGAAACACACCAATGGCAGAACTGTTCAATTGTTTTAAATCTGCTGTCACTATGAAACACTTGTGAGCAACAAACTGGAACTCTGATACAGAATTTATATTTTCTGTACTATCACATCTTTAAATTTTTCATCGCAGACGTACTTGACAATAAGGCAATGACATTGACACGTATGCACACAGGGAGTTTTAAAGTTTTAAGAGATATGAAGTTTGCCTTAGAGAGGTACTTCAACTGCTGAGGCAATACAATAGCAATTTTGCTTTCCCCTTTTATTAAAGGGTATCTGTGTACTCAAGAGTATTTAGCATGGGGTCTTTAAGGAGCTCTGTGCTGTACACTTAAGTATACAAGTAGCATTGTGAAAAGAAAAAGGTTTTATTAATCGATTAGCTACCTACTAGGCAGCATTTTCAATGCAGATACATTACATCAATGAAAAAATAAATGACAATCCATTAACGTTTAACAATACCATCTACAGAAAAACATGCTATCAACAAGGGAAGAAGGCTTTTAAAGACTTCTACCTTGCTGCTTTGACATTTAAATGTAATGTGGTACAAAAATGAAATTTTAAGCAGTGATCAGCACTACAATGTAGTTATAAATTAAGACTGTATCACTGAGGTTTGAAAGCTTTTTTCTCTAATTATAGGATAAACAGTTACAGTCAAAAAATAGTCCCTTTGGGGAAAAAAAAAATAGTATTGTGGTTTATTCAAAATCATTACCATCAAACAAAGTCACAAACTATCACTTGATCAACAAGCAATGGACCTGAAACATTACAAAGTTACAAAAATATGGTTAATAACTGTTACATTTCTTGTTTAATATTACAGTATACACATTTACTATATCTCCTCTGGCCATGTACTATTATATATTTTAATGCACACCAATCCCCCAGGCAAGTGTAAAAAAGAAAGGTTTCAATATCTCTCATAATGAATCCCTATTGAAAGCACATTTCTTCACAAAACTAGAAGAGGAGGAGAGGTTGTCAACAATTACAATTAAATAATATTTATTTAGTGAAGTAAGTCTGACAAAGTGATTCAATTACACAATCACCAAATATTGTTTTTTTGCAATATGAAAGTTTTGATGTTTACAATGTGATTGATGTAAAGGATAAAGTCTTTCTGAAAAAGGAAAATTGCACTCCCACTTAATCCAGTTCAGATCAAGGGGGACAATTGCCTATCCTGACAACGCTAAGCACAAGGCAGCAAACAGCCCTGGAGAAGGCACTGGTTCATCTCAGGGACCACTCATACCCACACGACTGCACCCAATCCAGGGCCAACTTTGAATCAGGAGTTTCTAATGAATTTCTCTTAACATTTCTTTTCTATACTACAGTCTGTTTAACCTCATATGTGTTAACTGTTTAGGGGTTTGGATCCACTATTGTTCAGAGATCACTGAAATGTTTGCATATCAGTATGATAATTTGCACAAAAGGTATTTAAAGAGAATAAAGCACCACATTTTAGAAATATCAGACAGCGGGAGAGGAGGTCAAAGAGTTGAAGCAGAAACCACACAGCCATACTGTAGGTTAACATTCCTTTTGTAGCCTGTTCCCCAAAATAAGTGCTTCATTAAAGACTGTGCCATCATATTCTCAGCTGTTTGGGAAGGTGGTCACACATTATCAAACCAGTTTAAACAGTTTCCAAGTCATAGAAACCAGAAAAATGAATACTGTATAGAGGGTTGATTTAGAGCTGCCAGTTAGCCAAACCTACTCATCTCCTAGATGTTAGAGAAAGAGCCACACAAACCTTAAAACACTACAGATAGTGGCAGGACTGGAATCTGGACCAAGGATTATGCAGCTGTGCAGCAGCAGCACTAAACGCAGTGTTACTGTGCTGCAAAAAAAAAAAAGCTTTTCAGTTTTTTACAAAACAAACTGTGAAATATTAAGGAGATAAAAACACAAGAAGCCCTTATTGACTGATAATTCATTTAGGCACAAAGTCTGGAAACAGGTAAATATTAATCTAGGCTGACTTTGAAATCTGCAGATCCTAATGCATTTCTTTACCATGGTGTAATAGAATATTCAGATAAAAGTATGTACTTAGAAAAAAAATATTACTTAAAAACCAGTGGTTGTTCAGGCTCATTTATGACCCTACTATATCAGATGAGAACTTTTGTATGCAGTTCTTTAGCCCACAGCTGAAATACAAAAGTGGGAACTGACTGGCCAGTGCATGTGTTGAAGGCGTGGCATTTGCCTATTTGTAACCAGTTTCACAAGGGTGATTTGCTATATTCCCGTGCAGAAATGTTAGAAGCATTGTTTTAGTTTTTATGAGGTACAATATCAGAGACAGGGACACTTTACAGTCTTCCCCTAGGAAGAAAGCCTGGAGTAAAAGGAGTAAGGTGAGTTTATGCGTCTGTGGAAGAGGGGTAGATTATTTTAGAAATGTCAGCATCCTTTTCCCTCCATGGTGAAAGGAGGATCTGGCCAGGGATTGGAATGGAGGATGAGTTACCCCTAAACAGGACTGGAATGAACCAAAGGAGAGAGTCCTGCACTACGACATCCCATTGGTCCTGGAGGTACATCAAGGCAGCTGCAGAATTAGCATAAATTAGCTTAAAGAGAGAGGTTCAGTGTCTATGTTTCATCCATGGAAAGGGACAATGTGTCTCTCTTCATCCAATTCAATCTAATTGTCTGGGTGTAAAGATGTAAAAGAAAGGGAGATGTACTGAACCACAATAGGAGTCAATCCTAAAAGTGACCAGGGTTATAAGTGGGTTTTGGGCCATTCTGTTAAGGTCTAAATGGGAAAGAGTATAAAAGGGAATATAGAATAACCCTCGGACCCTAACATGACGAGAGTTAGCTGTTCCATTTACAGTATGTTTCACTTTTTCATAGCAGCTCAATACATACTGCTTTTCATAAGTATTAGGACAGCTTAGACAAAAAATGCTGTTTTGTCTGGTAAGGATTTTTACTATAAAAAGTGTTTGTTCTCCACTCCAATGTGACGTAAACATAAGAACCTGGACAATTTAACTTGAAAGTTCTTGTACGTTTTATCAATCCACTGCCATCCCCAATACTTATTTTAATTTCACGATGCTCAGTCAAGTCTGCTACAGCTATTTCTCAGTTGTTGATTGATCTGATGAGTTTTCAACTTCAGTCTATTTATCAGCTTAAAATAGATTGCAGCTCAATGCAACCTTGACAGGATTTAAAATCAAGCCACCAACTTGACCATTATAAAACTATTTTTATGATGAACTCCTTGGTTGTTTTGGCAGGGGGTCTGGTGTCACTGCTATACATCAACTGACAAAAAAAGAGCCATTTTCATGTAAATAAGTCAGTAAGATACATTTTCCCCACTTCAGGGTTTCTCTGCTGTTACAAACATTATTGGCAATATTAACAAAGATGAATGGACCAGTGCAGTGCAATACTGAAGTCACAACATGACCTCCACCATGTTTAATGGAGGAAGATCTGTACTTTTGGTATCATCTTCAGTTCATTCTTTTTTCCACACTTCCACCATGCCATCCCTTTGGCAGAATTTTCTTTGTCTCAACTTTCTGTAACACTAGGTTCTAGAAATCTTTTAATAAATTCTAATCTAGCCTCATGAGCAATTTGAATCTTGTGATGATGCCCACTTAATTTTTCTATGAATTTTTACGCAAAACAGATTGTTATAGATTCACAGCTGCATTATGATGGTAACTGATGATACTGAAGTTTTTCTAAAATATTTCATCAGTCGACATAGTACAAAAGTGTACCAGTGGGTCTTCATTTTTAAGAGATTGTAATAAAAAAGGTTTTCTCTGTAACAGGAGAAGGGATGAAATAAAGGAGTAAGAGGGGGTTGGTCGCTTCAGTGCAAAACCAGCTACAAAGATTGGAATGTCTGGGATGATAGCGAAAGAATGTGCAAAAACTTGTTTCTCATAAAGGGTTTCAGAATGTTTTAGGGAAAAGGTTAAATTAATGCAAGATGTTTTTCTGTAAGTTGTTTTTCTGTCTCTAAGAAGGGTTGTTTTAGGCTTAGTAGAGATAAAACATAAGTGTCCCGTGGGAAGGGTTGTGCAGAAATTGATCACTTCTGTATACACTGCTTACACGTAAGCCATTTTGGGCAAGGACACTCAATTAGTATATAAGGGAAGGTTCCGCCCTCAGTTTCTTTGGAAGCTCAACCGTGGGGAATGTGCACACCGCCTGGTATTGGACCAGGCTCACGAGTTGATTCTCTGACGAGACTGACACGCGGGCTCCCTCAGTCTACTGGTCTAGGATGATGGCTCTGGGTTTTTCTTTGATATTACTGTAAGTCAATAGTATAATTCATACATCTGTATTACTGTAAGTCAACTGTACAATCCTATATCTGCATGTATATTGCTATTATATTGTATGTAACTGATATTATATCTGAACAAGTAAACAAAATTGAAGTATTGGACCTTTCCTCTCTGATTCCTGCCTGCTTATTTTCTGTTAAAACCTTTGAACCATTTTCCCAAACTAAAACAGAGATTCCATAATGTTTTATGGTTTTGTTTCTATGGTTTTTAGCAAAATTATTTAAAAAAATTCTCAACTGCTTCTCTGGTTATCATGTTGGGTTTGGCCAATTGTCTTCAAAAGGCAAGGAGAAAAATAAAGATCTCACCTTTTAATTGGTAAAATTAAAATTACTTGTGTTACAGAATTACCAATATCAAAGGCCACACTGCACAAGGATGAATAACCACTTTGCTAATGCTTTGTAAAAGTTAAGAGGAAAAGAAGCCTTTGTTTAGGTCATATTACATAACAGTATATGAGGAAGTGATACATTTTTGCGGTATCTAGACTAAAGTGTTACTACCAATTCTAAACTGGCCTAGTATGAGTGTCAAAGAGAACATGTGTGAATAGACCTCGTGTAGAACCAGGTTTCTCTGTACTCCAGAAACCTAAAACACAGTCCAAAGATTATGCACTGCCTGGTGGCACAAGCACAACCCACCCAAAAAACATGGAGCTTCATTTGTTCTATGTAGGAGAGAATGCTGCTGCCCCAAACACCACATATTCAGGGACACCTTTTGTGTAATTAGGACAATTAGCTAAAGTCACCTGGTCTAATTACTTCTTGGTCATTCCAAAAATCTCTGCAAAAACGAAACCATCTAGTAGCTGCCTACACACACAGTGGCACATCTTTACCACAGTACACAGAGTAAAGCAGTCCAATGGGTGCTGCCAATCTTTATAAGACCTCCTTACAATTCTATTGTGTTAACAACCCATTGTTTAATGTTTACACACACTGGCATATAAGAATACTCTCATGTCCCCTTGTATGAACTCATCCAGGCACCTGCTTGGCATCTCAACACCCCATGACTATACATACTTCATATATACCAGCAATAAAGTGATTACTTAAGCAAACAATTTTAAACTTTGCCTCTGTATTTAGGAAGACAGTGGGCAGTGGAGTGCACATTTCACTATAAAAGAGCTTATGAGAAGATAGGAACAAGCATAAGCATTGTTAAAGAAAGAAGGTTATAGAACTCTCTAGTGTTGTTTACTAGGATATTATGATTCCTTATATTGTGTAAGTCCATATGACCAAGAGATAAAGTTAAATGTTTCTGGGCAATAGTTGTTACTTCCACAATAATCAATAAAGAACAATAATAAACAAATTAAACATTTGGGTATTAGCTTACTTATTGCTTTAAGTATTTATCTAGCCTCAACTATCAATCTTCATAGAAAAATAAAATCAATATTCTTAAACTAACACAAACTAATCCCAAATAAGAATATATTTTGATTCATTTCCTTAGGACTGTATCACGCTAAAATCTTAAATGTATTTGTTACATTTGTTAATCTCTCATATTACAGAGGCCTGGTAATAGTACAGAAGCAGAAGTAAAATGATATTGAACATATAAACTAACATGCTCGAATGCAGAAAATCCTAAAATCATTTGCTGTTAGATTTATTTGCAGATTTTGATATTATTGACCAAAGCATTCTGTTACACAGGGCTGGAAATTACATTAAACCCATTGGATTAAAATTGTTCAGAAAAGCCATGGATGTCAGACACTTTTCTTAGGAAATTCAGTTCATACCTACCAAATAAATTGTTTTCAATATGTACAGAAATGTGAAGGCAGTACTGCATCATTACAGCACAAACCTAGATATAATATTCCTCAGGGATCACCATACCCTTCATAGATAGTGCTCAGCTATACTCCTTCATCAGATTTAATGCAGTTTTTTGCTATTGTATATTTAACCTTTTCAACAAATAAAAACTTAGGATGAGTTTTAACCAATTTGTTCATATATCTGAGAAAAACAGATACATTATAGGTTGTAAATTCCATAGACGGCTATAAGATACTGCTTACATTAAACACAAACAGCCTGAACTGTAATATGGGTAAAACTACACATAGAACATTTTATTTGACAATGATCTGTTTTTAGTATTCAAATGACTGCACTAATGAATGATTTTTCCAAATAATATAGGAAAAAAATGTATGTTCCCTCTACAAAATCTTTAGAAACATTAAATGTTGCATTATCACAGTAGAACTGACTAGTGCAATGCTAAATTTCCAGCCTGCAGTACATTTAAAATTGTGCTGTATGGGTTATTACCAGAGATGAGAATTATGACCATATAATGTGTCTTTCGACATTAGTTACCAGAATTCTCCTTCTCAGCGGCAGAGCTAAACATAGCTTCTATTCACTTTAGTTAAAAGAAGCTATTAATATGACGTTCATTCCAAAGTGGACATAGCAATCACAAGACGCAGCCCTACTAAAGATTCTAAGGACAAGGGAGACAATTAAAAATGTTAGATTCTATAGTCACAGGTCAACTAAACTTGCAACTGTTCTGATGTTACAGTGAGTGCTTCCATATTTATCTCATTATTTAATTCTAGATAGACTAATTTCTTTGGTATAAGTGCACTATTAGAGCTGCTGATTAAGTAGGCTGGTTAAACTACAAAAAAGAAAAAGAAAATCAGTTGATCCTTGTCTTAATGACAACTATGGAACTTTTTTTTTCTTTTTACAAAATCCTTCCCATTCTCTTACTTTTGTTGCCACTTACACCTTAATCAGTCAATTAGTTCTTGGCATGCAATGAAATATCAGAGTGTTTTGGCATCAATGATGAGATACTGCACCAGACTATTGTATTACAGGGCCATTTATACACACAAAATATATTGTATATGGCAATTGGCCTATACGAATATAAGACTTTTAACAAATGAGAGCAGACCATTCATTCCCTCAAGCTCTTTGGTTAGTTAATTGCTAAGTTGTCCCAAAAAGCATCTCATCCAGATAATTATTAAAAGTTGTCATTGTTTTTGTTTCAGTAGAATGACTCAGTACAGTATATTTGTATAGTGATATCAACATGCTACCCGCAGAGTTACTCACAGACTTTTATACATCATTGCTGGAGTCTCTTAGGATTGGTTCATTCAAATGAACCAAATGTCATCACTATGACAAGAGTGGAATATAGAAATAGGAGTAAGAAGGACATTGAGTAATCATATTTGTGATTTCTTGTAATTAAAATAGATATTTTACTACATTCTTGTTTATCATAGTGCTGATGAGGGGCAGAATGTTGCATGTTGACATGAAAGTATAAATTTCACTGTACTCTGTGCATGCCAAAATACCCCATTAGTATCTCCTAGGAGGACAAAATACTACCCCTAGTAATACTACAAGACTGTTCCAGATTTCAGTGACTCTCTGTGTAAAGAGGTGCTTCCCAAGTTCAGTCTTAAAGACACTTTCCCTTAATATCTGGTTATCGAGAATGAGATTCACAGTTAAAATGAAATAGTTCTTACATATTAACTTTACTAATGTCTTACAGAATTTTAAAGACATGGATTATGTCCTCACACAGCTGAGTACGTCTCTAAACGTTAAGACATGCCCTCTACTCCTAACACGTATTTCATTGCACCAATCTGCACAGCCTCTAGTGCTGTTTTGTGTTTTTTAGTGGTGTGGTGACCAAAACTACAAACTTTATTAGATGTAGTCTTGCTAGTACAATATACATTTGGGGTATAACATTCCTTGACTTATTTCAGCAGTTTTCAGAATATAACCTAAGCTAGACTGCAAATGTGCTTATTCCACAGGACTGTGCCAAGCTGGGTTCAGCTTTCTCCAATATTATTTTCCTCTTCTACTGTATATTGTCAACTTGTAAATATATTCTATTCACATGATTTTTGTTGCAATTACTATTTTTTCAGCTCCTGTGATAATTGGGGAACAGTTTATAACTATTTACTGGATATGCAAGAAAAAATACTCTGTTACTGATTTATACTTTTGAATCTATCTAAGCACTCTACGTCTGTTTTCAGTGACTAGAACTGTACAAAAATAAATTGAAATGATTAACTCTACAAATATTTGAGGTTTTAAAAAGAACTTGGAGCATGAGTAAGAGACCTTTTCATTTTAAAATCATTAATCAAGAAATCCATCAAAAAATCTCAAAGACAGTCACCTAAGGAGACGTGTACTATTCTAGAGAATATTTGCTTTCATGACATGAGACTGTAGCCTAGAGATGATATGGAAATAACAATTTTAGCAGGTATGGCGCTAACCATAAAATATTAAATAGCACATACATAGGTTTTTAGTTTAAAGCATCAAATATTCATAGTATACAACAATAAGCAGGCTTTTGATTTTGATTGTCCTTTCAGTAAAATTAGATTTTAATCTATGTTTGTTTTAAGTTAGTCATGAATAAGAAATTCCTGTACAGTTCTTGCTTTATACAAAGTATGTGAAATATGGTCAAAGCCGGTGCATTTATTGTCTGACATACAGAAGAATCAATAATTTGTGGGAAAAAATATATTCTGTAGATGCAAGGGCCACTTTAACACATTGCCTATTGATTGACATAGTCAAATGTGTGAAACACATACCAGCCTAAGCAATCAAAACTAATAGACTGGCTATTGAGTCTCGCAGGCTAAGGTGTCTATCTATAGGTGCTTTCCCACTGCAGGAATTTTTTCCAGTAACCAGGGACTTTTTACAAACTCATGAATTTTTGTAGTATTCCCACTGAAGGACTTCGAGCTATTTGTATCTTCTAGCAGGTAGTTCCTGGTACTTTTTTGTGGGTTTGGACTTGGGTGATGAATTGTACCAATTGGTTGACCTCAAACACTGGTGCCATCTTACAGATCTGTTAGTAGTTTGGACTTTGGGGAATTATCAGTGAAGATTGAGCACTGGACTTTGCACCACATTCACTCTTGATAGACTTGTCCTTTTTGTGCTGCGCCATGCACCACACTGAAGCTATAATCTATCCCACGAAGTCACAATAACTTCATGAACTCCTGATTGCACCACACTTCACACTGCATTACCCTTCTTTGCATGTCAAATATTATGCATAAAGGTTACAGTCAGTTCCTGTTGTGCGGTGGAAACACAACACACGAAAGAGGCCAGGGACCACAAATGGCACAGGGCCTACATCATACAGGAAGTCACCGATCCTGAAAAAAAAGTTAATGTGGTGGGAAAGAGCCTTATTTTTGTGTTCCTTAAATTTTATAGTATATGACAGGGCTAACAGCAAATAGCAGTGGGAACAGGTAGCAATGTCAGAAACAAATTTCATTGGTTCGATATGTAAACTCAGTTTATTGCAGTAAAATACTAGAAAGGGCTGCCAGTCTCAGTCAAGTCATGTTCCAGCCTCCACCTTATAAGTAAGTGTATATCAGGACCAAATACATTATACATGACATAAAAAGAACCCTGACAACATAACATTTGTTTGATGGTACAGTTTCATAATCAAAGACAACTAAACCTTTTCAATCATATACTGTATTATGGGTTGCAGACAATGGCACCTCACCATCATTAGGTGAACACATTAGGTCTGTTATACTTTAGCTAAACAAATAGTGCTGAGTGAAAATCAGCACTTTAACAACAGTGCAGACTATACCACTTATGTTGAGAGGTGATGATAAAAGGCCCAGGATGTGAAAAGACTTATTGTATAAGCAGATCACAACAATTTTTGCACACAATAGCAAAACAATTCTGCTCATAAAAAAAAAAAACAAACAAATTTACTATCAAAATGTGTTTTTCTTTCAAATGTGTAAATTTTAACATAAGGCTTAATTTTAGTTTCTATTCCATCACAGATGTATATTTCTACCATAGAGATAACAATTTTAGCTATACAAGAAAGGCAGCAGAGTTCAGAACACCATGCTGCACTGAGCAATATAAATGTATATGAGATTTTCCCATACAATAATTTGTTTTATTAAAACTCATATAATGTACCAATTCTCATACTCTATACAATAAATAATTTGAGTTTTCTGGATTAGAAATGATAAAAAATGAATTCTAAGTTCAAGATTTGCTTAGCAGACATAATACAATTTTAAAAACCATGCAAAAACGTATAGCAAAAAACAGCTTAAATCTTAAAGTTGTAATCATTCCGACTTTATAAAATATCAAGGAAAATCACTATCATTTTAGATTTGCAGTCTCTATCAGGAAAAGCAACTTAAAAACAAAAAATATATATGTATTGATTAAAAGTGTAGATCTGACTTCTCTGCTTCTCATTTTAATCTTTGTCCTGAGCATTCCCAGCACCACCCAGGCTTTCTTAAAGATTAAACATCCCCAGCACCCCATTATCATTTCCCAGTGACTTAGTAAAGTAAAAATACATGGGAAAAAGCCAAGGAGCATCCTCACTCAAGCTACCTAATCCCCGTAAACCTGGAGCCAGAGCCGCTCTACTTGCTCCTAGATTGTGGACATTCTCACTTTGTCATAAACAGTACAATAAGGTGCTTTTATCCTCTGTCACATTCTTTTAGTTACTTCCAGAAGCTTCTGATCATAGGTGAGAATATGGACATTCTATATATTGGCTTGCAAATAAGTAGCTTTTTCAAAATTTACCAGCATTGACTGGCACAATGGCTATAGTACTGAGATAGCTGAACCAATCCATTAGTCAATCTCACAATCCCCTGTGGTTTCATTCTAAAAGATCCAATGGAAAATAAAGCCCTCTATTGGGACCAACTTCTAATCTAGAGAGCAACCACTCTTTATCCAGGAGAGAGCCATGACCTCGGATTTGGAAATAATGATTCCTGTACTAAGAACTTCATAATTTCTTGCAAACACGAGTTTAAACCACAAAAATTTAGACCAAGGTAAGGCTAAAAAGATAACATCAATGACATAAAGTAAAGCTGGAAATCTCATTTCCCCAAATTCAGAATGCTATGTGACAGCCTAGCAATGAAAATCAGAAAGAAGGGGACAGAAAATTTTCACCATTCCTAAACTTCCACAGAAAGCCTAAATAGATTTAACTTTATTGTCAAGAAAGGCACTTGACTGGCTAAACTGGTCCTGTCTGAGTATTTAGATTTGGTTGCTTCTTTATGCCAAATGCTGCCGGGATATGCTCTGATCCTGCAACTAAAATAGGGTTGTACAGAAAAAGAATGGATGCACAAACATTTATATTGCCTGAGGGATCTGAGGACTGTATGTATTTTGTAAATTTGACTCAACTTTTAATGGTCGATTAGGGTGTCATTGCCTTAATTATGACAAGGTTATTCTAAACGGGAAGGAGAGTTCATGAAGAACAGACAGAATTATTCAATAAATAGACTACATAACACTTTCAAACATGTTTTTCAGGGTGATACAAAGATTAAGCCTATCCCTGCAGCACTGAAAGCAAAGTAGGAAAGATCCCTGGACAAGATAACTGTCCTCAGCAGAGTACACTCATAGGCCTACTGTAGTCAAAGATCTGTGCAGCTATAATCTGTGAACTTTATTCCACATTACATTATTTTACACAGGATGGGTAACTGAGGTCATAAATAGACACAGATGAAGCATGTAAGCAAGCTAACTAGACAAAGGAGAAATAGTTATAAGGAGAGACAAATGGAGCAGTTTAGGCAGGCCATTAAAGGAGAGATGGTGTGCCCTTGTTTAATTTATGATCAGCAGTTACTGTGTGCTATTTAAAACTGAACTGCACTAGCAAAAGATCCCATGTTTGGAAATTGCATTTTCTTATTTTGGAATGAAAGATTGTGAGAAAAATACAAATCTCTGGAAACTGCACTGAAAATGGAAGCTCACCTACAAACAAATGGAAGACATTGCTAATGCCTATGGGAAAATGCCTCCCAAAATCCTGAAGGAACTGAGCTGACTGCCAGGAACCTACAAGTGCTTTGGGCTTTGGTAAGAGCTTCCTTCAAAATATTATTATTATGAGAGTAAACCTATATTAAAAGAAGAAAAGTGTATCTATTCTTTATTGTTATTATTTTTTCTTTCTTCATATTAGATTTACTGCTGTCCAGTACAGAAGGAAACACACACACACACACACACACACAGACAAACACATATACACAAATATACAGTGGCATGCAAAAGTATTCAATCCCCTTGAAAGTCATAATTTTCTACAGGACAAAAGATTTGTACAGATATTTATCTGTTCAGTATTTTAATGTGAACTGTTAGGCGTAACAATACATTTCCAATGCAGATTTTTAACTGAAGAATAAATATATATATATATATATATATATATATATATATATATATATATATATATATATATATATTGTGACAGACGACCAGCTATGGACTCCGGTCGTCACCCCCAGGCCGCTAGGAGGAGCCCTCCGGACAGCATATTTGTGCCCCGAGTTCCAGCAGGGCCTCATGGACTTTGTAGTGTTTTGACACAGCCCTGCTGGATACCTTGGGGGCCGCCAGGAGTCGCTGTAGGGGGGCTAGTGGGCTCTGGCATGCCCTATAACCCGGGAGTGCATCTCAGTCACGTGACTGGAAGAAGTGATGTGCTCCCGGGATGAAGAAAAAGGACTTTGCCCTGACCCGGAAGGAAAACGGACTTGTGGGTTTGGCTTGGAGCCACTTCCGGGTCAGGGGCTATAAAAGGACTCTGGGAAGCCCAGAACATTGAGCTGAGCTGGGAGGTAGGGTGGCGACGTGTCTGGGCGAGGAGGAGAGTTATTATAGAGAGTTTATTGTGTTTAATGAGTGTGGAGTGGAGGGTGCTTTGTGCACAGTATAATATAATAAAATATTATTATACATTCACCTGGTCATCAGAGTGGTACCTGAGGGTTCGAGAGGTGGAGGCGAGCATCAACTGCTACAATATATATATATATATATATATATATATATACATATACCTGTACACACACACACACACACACTTTTTTCTAAATAAATATGTGTAAATAAACACAGCAAGTCAAAGCACACTATTAAAGATATGATTTTTATAACACGAAAGAGACACTACTTTCTGTTTTTAAAGGAATAATGACTTGCAGACCACTTACATGTGTTGAAGGATTGCTAAGCCATTGTCTCAGTTACAGGAAACCCTCATGCCATAGGTGCTAATGCCTAAAAATAAAGAAAAACAAAAAATGATAAAGTTAAAAAACAAATACACCCCAAGTTGTATAACTAGGATTTAAGCCTAATTTGAACATATAAAAGGTATATGAAATGGTTTAATAGTGCAGTGGGTAACTCTGCTCCTGCACAGATATGACTTCCTGACTTTGAATCCTAGTTAATCTTTCCCAAGTTTTTGTGATCTCCACTTGTTGGTGTAGATGTTTTTGTAGAGACTTGGGTTTTCATTCCAAATCCCAAACAGAAACAAGTTTGAATAATTACTGATTCTACATGGTGCTTATCTAATTTGAGTGGTAGTGCTCATGTGTGTCAAAGTACTTTCTGATGGACTGGCACCCAATCCAAGATTGATTCTTTCCAGTGACTGATTTTTCTTTCATAGGCTATAGTCAATTCTAGTGTTGGATTAGAGTTTGTATGTTTGAGAATGTTATGTTAAAAAACAGCATACTCAGAAAAGGTCTCATAATCAACCAATTTACTTACTAAGTCTATAGTTTGAAAACTCTGCAGGTTTACTGAAGCCAAAGCAATAGTCAATAGTCAAATTAAAGGCTTTTGTATGACTTATCTTTCTTTTCACTAGTGCCTACTGTCACCTCCCTCAGTTCAGCCCATAGGTGTGACTACACTATAGAATTTACTGAGCCTTACCCAGTTCCTCCCAACTCCTAATAAGGCAGAATTAACAGACTGAAGGTCTAAGCCAGGGGTCCTCAGTCACAGTCCTGGAGGGCCGTAGTGGCTGCAGGTTTTTATTCCAACTAGTTTCCTAATTAGAAAGCAGTCCATGACGATAATGAAACTTGGTATTGAACTATTTAGCTTGTTAATGCTTGCATTCATCCATGAGCAATTTTAATAGCACTATAGAGTACCTTCTGTGAGAACATTATCCATGTGTTTTGTGGACCAGAATAGATATAAACTTAATGGTCCTTCCAACTCCCCTCTCATTCATTTCTAAACATTTTTTATCACAGATACTTCATGGTAAGCATGTTAGCTGGAGAGCTGCTAGTTTATTGGTTATCTGCAGCTCATTATTAACTAATGTCTGATTAAGAAAACAGGCAACTATTAAAAACTTAAATGCGGCTGCTAAAATCTAAAATTGGCAATTAAGGGTTCTGAATGGTAGCAGGCAAGGGAACTAAAATTAAGTCCAAAAAACGTATTGCTTTAGTAGTAAATAAAATGGTTCTAATTAAGAAATTGGTTAAAGTGAAAACCTGCAGCCAGGACTCTAACTGAGGACCTCTGATCTACAAAGTAACTAAAATTTGTCTTTGATAAAAAAAGGCCCTAACATAGTTAAATACCAACTTTCATTATCAGCAAGGACTGAGTTCTAATTAGGACACTGGCCGGAATGAAAACTTGTAGCCATTGCGGCCCTCTAGGACCATGATTGAGGACCCCTGGTCTAAGCAATCACTTCAAAATTCACTAACATTACATGCGAAATGCATTAGAACTGATTTGCCAAATCTTCTTTAAACAACAAAATGCTGTTTCGGAGGAAAAACTTGGTTGTGTCCAACCAGAAGTAATATAGAGACTAGAGTCAGAATGTGAATTAGAGTGAAGGCTCAGCTACAGGAAGAGGTAATGGTAATGCTAGAATGAGAAAGAGGAAGGAAGATAAAAAGTAAGAAACTCAGTCTATTAATGACACTTTGAGTTGCAGTGGCTGAGCCACCCACAACGGGGTACAGGGATCCAAGATTCATTTATTAGATCCAAGAGAGACAACTTTTCCCCTTCACTCCCTTTTGTGTAACCATCACTTGGTTATTTTGTCAACCAATAACTCTTTTCCTGCTACCTCCCAAGCATTATTTTGGATGTGGAGGGTCACTACAAGAGGGACCAATACCTTTCATCTTATGTCACAATCAGCAATAGCACTATTGATATTTCTCTGTTATTTTAAGTGTTAGCTAAATAAATGTAACTAAAAATATAATTGTATAAAACAAAAAATATAATGTTGATTATAATGGATGAGGGAAGAAGAGAAAACACAAATGAAGCTAAAAAAGTTGAGCAATAGTGACATATATCAATGTTTTCTGCATGCATTTTTTTCCTGATAGAATATTTTGAAGTTTGACATACAGTACATGTATCAAAGAATCTTTTCTATGATTGATGCTTACATTTCCATATTAAGAATATTCATCTTATTTGTTATAAACTTGCTATATCATTGCTATATCTTTCTTTTAATTTTTTACTTGCTGTCAAACGTTTTATATAAAACCTTACTCTTTACTTATTTCTAGTAACAGAAGTATTGTTGGTAATCTTTCTTAGTGTTTTCTCAACTTAAACAAAGGCAAGAGCAATCCAATCTGTAATTTCACCTATTACTTTCATGATCGAAAAAATTGTGTCTGAGATAATTACTTAACATGGCAAAAAAAGATTATCTGTGTTACCAATTGTTATCCAGCGGGCTTCAAGGATTCCATTTGTTGCTGGGTGCAGTATTGCACACAAAGGATGTTAAGAAGGTATGTAGTTTTACATAATAGTGCCCGTTCTCCATATATTCTGGCAAAACATATTTAGGCTACTGTTATTTCTCCAGTTGCCAGCTCTTCATGTAAAGCTTGTTAAACCCAGCACAACTATTGTTGTGTAAGTTACATGGTACGTGCTATGTAATCAGCTATAATGAAGTTACTAGATTGTGTTTAATGTCCTATAAATACAAATAAATATATAAATTTAGTTGAATAATGTAATTTTTTCAAAATATCTATAGGTTGGTTCTGGCCAGAACCAGGGACTAGGAAAAGTTGGCCCGATGTCCTCTCAGGCCTAGGGCCCCATGGACTGGGAATTTGTCCCGCAATACCACAGCATTCATCGTTATTTAAAATATAAGTAATAGGTCATATATTTTGGATTTTACTCATTACAATTGTAAACACAACAGAATAAAGAAAAAGACAAAGTACCATACATCAAAATGCATAGCTAATGGGCAATCATCTTTGTACTGAATAAGAAAATCTGACAAATTAAAATCACTAGGCTCTTCAAGAATGGGAATAAATAAATATAAATATTAAACTGGAGTCTTGTATCTCACAATTAATCAGGAGTGATGAAAAACTATCTCACAGCATTCCTCAGTCAATGATTTTGCTGTGCTGCTGACATTAAATTCATCTTGTTGCTCAGCAACAAACAGGACTGCTTTTTGTACTAAACAACTTTAAAGAAATATTCAGATTTAAATATGTTGTTCAAACATAAGACTTCTACCAAGTTACATAAATAATTGAAAATACTTCAAAAAAAAAAAAAAAAGAAAAAATTCTCACTGCTATACTGCAAGAAGATCTACAATGTATTTTAAAAGTGCATAATATAAATTTGAACACAAAATTAAACAGCATATGACAAACTGACCTTCTATCTCAAAGTATTTCTTCTTAAGATGAAGTGTTTATATTTAGCATTTTATCATGGGCGTGTGGGTCCATGACTCATAACTTGAAGGTGACATATAATGTATCTTCAAAAATGCATTACAGAAGAACAGGTAAAACACCTGTTTTATTTGAAATTTTCTTACATTTCTATATTTTTCTTACATGTATTTTACTTGTTATTCTGACAGACATGAATTAAATCCTTTATCTTGAGATTGTGATTGGACCATGCTGCTCAAAAAATTAAAGGACCACTTTGAAAACACATCAGATCTCAATGGGAAAAAAAAATCCTGCTGGATATCTATACTGAATTGGACTAGGTAATGTATTAGGAACGAAAGAATATCACATGGAAATGAAAATGATCAACCTACAGAAGGCTAATTTTGTTTTATAATCATCAACTGTATTTTCTAACTGCCTATTTAATTTTTATCTGCTTTAACTTGTCACTTTCTATGAACACCCAGTTCAGTATTATGGCATAAACATTAAATAGTGTGTTCCAAAGGTGGATGAAACGCTTGCCTCCGCTGTAAAAATAAAGAGGAACACAGACTGAATTAAAAATGTTTGGCTTAAAAAAACATATGTAATAGCAAATCCACAGTATTCAGATGACATTACCCATAGTAACTTTTTTCTTTTACTAATAATCAAAATGAAGCTGAAAGTAAAGACATTTGATGAAACACCAACCATCTAGAAGGATGTGAATATGAAACTCAGATATGTCACAGCTGCAGTCTTCTACCACTGCTTATGAACTCTGAAGTTTATTTTAGGTGCAATCTATGCAACTGGATGAGCAATCATTTCATAATGAGTGTCTAGGAAGTAAAGGTAATGCTGGAAACAAAGTAAGCTGGTGACATCAGTACATATTATTAATAATTAGTAATTTTTAGGCCCTGCTACAGTTAAGTGGATTAAACACATATTTGAAATAAAAAACAAATGGTCACTGTTAGACCTCATGATCATGCGTTGAAAATCCTTAAAGGAATGCGGCACTCAAAAATAATATTTTTGAATACATACATTACTTACCCCATGTAGTTGGTAGTGGTGACAGGAAAATCTCAAGATTTCATGCAGAATGAAAGGAAGCAGTTTATGACTGTTTTCCTCTAAGAGGTTCTAGCTCCCTGGAAATACGTTCATTTGCAAATGTGATGTCTTAAGTAACCCGAACCTAAATAGATATACTGTATTATAAAGAGGCGATATCCCTCCCTTAGTGATACGGTGGTAAGAAATCACATAAGAGAAAATAATTTAGCTTTCTTTAATGACGGTTTACGTGGCATAACAGATGGGAAGCTATAACAAGACCTCGTGTAGAGTCTGCCATTTTCGTCGCTGCGCTGCAAGGATTTTCAGGATCGATGACGTTGTTATCTTCCATCCGTCCATCGGCTTCAAAGGTGTGCCGGGCAATGTTCCAAGGTTTTATAATACCCTTTGTCCATGTGCAGGCACATGGATAAGGTAAATCATACCATTCCAAACAAGTAAAAGAAGATCTAATATCATGCTGACTCTGTCACACAGAAATAGTACAATGCCCATTTTCGTAATTATCTCTTTCTTGTCTTCTAATTCTTGCCTAGCAGTTCTAAATGTTCAGCCCCTGTGTGCTAAATTTGGCCTTGTGTTAGCTGTACATGTGAGAAGAAGCAGATTTATAAAATATTTTTTGTGCAGAGCACAGTGACATATTAAACATAAACTTATTACAATGATATAATTAAAATAATGGTGACCTATCCTGTCCAGTGGCAAACAATGTGTAAAATGTCCATGACAAAAAGAAAATAAGGTCTCATGTAACTTGTCTCACATGTCCATTATCAATTCACATGCTCAAAACATGAAAAATGGTTGCATTTTTTGCTAATTATAATTTTTTTATTTTATTGATTTTTTTTTGTAATCATTCCATACAAACAGATCAATTTATAACCCAACAAATTTGAAGACTAATCAAACCCCACCCCTGAGAAGGAGAGCTTAGCTAAAGGAAAATTGCTTTAGGCTTTTTAATAAGGCAACATTAAACAAAAGAAAGGCAGAAGTAAATATCTATGTAAAAAAGAGATGGAGAAGGGAGTTAAATGCAATAATAGTTATTTCTCTTATTCTAAAATAATATTGATTAAATCCTGCCATGTTTTGAAAAAATGTTGTACAGATCCTCTAACTGAAAATTAGATTTTTTCCAATTTCAAATAATATAAAACATCGGTTTCCCACTGACTTATAAGAGGAGAATTAGGATTCTTCCAATTTAACAAAATAAGTCTGCGTGCTAAAAGTGTAGTGAATGCAATCACCGTTTGCTTGTCCTTCTCCAATTCAAGTCCATCTGGAAGAACACCGAACACAGCTGTTAATGGGTTAGGAGGGATTGTGATACCAAGGCTGTCTGAGAGGCACTTAAAAATTTTTGTCCAAAATGATGTTAATTTGGTGCAGGCCCAAAACATGTCACCCAGTGAGGCAGGAGCTTGGTTGCAGCGCTCGCAGGTTGGATCCTGGCCTGGAAACATTTTGGACAGTTTTAAGCGAGACAGATGAGCTCGATATATAATTTTTAGTTGAATAATTCTATGCTTTGCGCATATAGAACTCGAGTGAATTCTCTGCTTTGCTACCTTCCACTCCTTTTCTGATATATTGATTAAGAGATTTTCTTCCCAATGTCCTCTTGGATCTTTGAAAGGTAGGGACTCTAATAAGATTTTATATATTGCGGAAATAGTGTTTGTTTCCTCGGAATTGAGCAGTATTTTTTCCAGCATTGTGGAGGGTGCAAGGTGGGGGAAATCGGGCAATTTCTGTTTAACAAAATTTCTAATTTGAAGATAGTAAAAGAAATGTGTAGCTGGGAGGTTAAATTTTGAACGTAATTGTTCAAAAGATGTAAATATGTTGTCTATATAAAGATCTCTGAGCATTTTAATCCCAAAACTTTTCCAGGTATTAAAAACTGGATATACTTGCGAAGGTTGAAAGAGGTGGTTCTCTTGCAGAGGTGCCACTGATAAAAGATTTTCCATCTTAAAATGCTTCCTAATTTGGTTCCATATTCTGAGTGAGTAAAGCACAATTGGGTTATTAGTATATTTGCGATAACTTTCATTTATTGGAGAGCAGAGCAGGGAGTATAAAGAAGTACTACAGGATTTTACTTCTATTGCGGACCAAGCCTGTGTATGTGCATTTATTTGTGTCCAGGTTTTTATGGCCTGTATGTTTGCTGCCCAGTAATAAAACTGAAAATTAGGTAAAGCCATGCCACCTTCTGCCTGAGGTCTTTGTAGGGTCGCTCTTCGGATACGTGGGTGTTTTGAGTTCCAAATGAATGAGGTTATTATTGAATCTAACTGTTTAAAAAAGATTTATTGATATATATTGAAATGTTTTGAAATAAAAAGAGAAGTTTAGGAAGGATATTCATCTTAATAATGTTAATTCTTCCGGCTAGAGTGAGATGAAGGGTTGACCATCTATGCAAGTCTTGCTTAATTTTTTCCATACAGACGCCAAAATTTTGTTGATAAAGAGCTTTATGTTTACTTGTGATATTTACCCCTAGGTATTTAAACTGATCTGCTATGGTAAAAGGTAGGGTGTCTAATCTAATATTATATGCTTGTGAATTCACTGGAAAGAGTATACTTTTATTCAGATTAATTCTAAGACCAGATATCTTTTGAAATTCTGTTAGTGCTGTTAAAACAGCAGGGACAGTGTTTTCTGGGTCTGATATATATAAGACCATATCATCTGCATATAGAGAAATTTTCTGTTCCAGTCCTTCTCTGACAATCCCCTTTATCTGATAAGAATTTCGGCAGTGAACCGCCAGTGGTTCAATAGCGATTGCAAACAACAGTGGCGACAAGGGACATCCTTGTCTGGTACCACGTTCTAGTTTAAAGTAGTCTGAGCAAATGTTATTAATACAAACTGAAGCTTCTGGATTGGTATACAGTAGTTTGATCCAAGCACAAATATTCGGGCCAAACCCAAATTTCTCCAATGCAGTGAAAAGGTAATTCCATTCGATCATGTCAAATGCCTTTTCTGCGTCTAATGATAGTAATATCTCTGGGGTGTTTGATTTTGCTGGTGAATATATAACATTAAACAAGCGTCGGAGATTTGAAGATAGGTGTCGGCCTTTAATAAATCCAGTTTGATCTTGTGATATTACCAAGGGCAGCACTTTCTCCATCCTTCTAGCTAGGATTTTTGAGAGTATCTTAACATCATTATTCAGGAGTGAAATTGGTCTATATGATGCACATTGTAACAAGTCCTTATTTTGTTTAGGAAAGACGGTGATTAATGCTTGTCGAAATGTTTGAGGTAGTATTTGGCTGTCTCTAGCTTCTGTAAATGTTGCCAATAACAGTGGAGCTAGCTGAGTGGAGAATTTCTTATAAAACTCTATGGGGTAACCATCAGGGCCTGATGATTTCCCGCTTTGTAGTGACTATAGCGTCTAGTAATTCTGTTAGCGTTAGAGGTTTATCCAGTTCCTCAGCACTTAAAGCATAAAGATTTTAATTAGAAACAGAAAACATTCCACACAGTCAAGACAAATGTAACAAATCAAAGCAAAATTCGACCCCCACCCAAGAGAAAGAGATCTGTCACAAATTAGTGATACTTGCTGATCATGGTGCCAAGCAATGGTGGTACTTTCAATGTTTCATGAAATCAGGAAGAATTTTACAGTATAATAAACAAACGTCATATTTCAGAAAAAATTAAACCTTTTTATTGTGTTTGCAGTATGGTGGAGAACATAAGCATTTTAAGAGAAATAGGACTTCTGAATTCTTAATTATTTTAATTAGTTTGAATAAACAATATCTAATTTAATAAATACACAGAAGGACAATAAATTTGATAATTTAAGGAAATAAGAAGGTTAAGGTGCATTTCATGTGTGAAAAGGACAAATCCTTTTGAGCTTTCATCATAAACCTTTTTAGCATACTTAAAATTATACAAAAGAAATTGCTATTAGAAGGTCCACAGTGAACATTAATTAGTAATGCTTTCAAATGTGTGATGGCTTACATTTTGCTATCATATTTCTATGTTGTGATAAGAGAGACAGGCAATAGAAAACCCTGAAAAGAAAAAGATAATGCATCTAGAATTCATGATACTTTTATTCAAATGCAGAAAATTAAATTGATTTAAAAGGGGTGATATTTGAAGACATAAAAACATCACCATGTACTGTCTACAATGCATCTAAGGCTGACTGTGTCACATCCACTAATCTAATTAATTCAGGTAACTTTCACAAATGAGAACTGCATTCACTATTTAACAAAAATACATTTAGCTGTAAAACAGTGTAATGTCATTTATAACCTAGTACCATTCATTTGTCAAACATTAAAAGGATCCCAGAGGAGTGCAGAAAAGTATTGTCATACCTGTTTTCACTATGAATAATTGTATTACCTTAAAATGCATCTAGACCTTAGTATTACAGGATTTAAATAAATCTTCCTGCTGCCATAATAACAAATTTTTGATTTGTCACTGGTGAAAATCAGAGATTGAAAATTTCACTTAACATAATTTATGATTCTTTTCTTGCTTAACACTACTAAATCATTTTTTCATATTCAGTCAGAGTGTATTACAATAAAAAAAAGTTACACCGTAAGTCAATCCATATTTAAAGTCAGGTTTTGCACTAGAAGTATCTCAGAGCCGTCTCTGCAGCATCATAGGCCCACAGGCAAAGCAGAATGCTGGGGACCCTCTTTTGATAACAAAACAGAAGCATACATAGGCATCAGAAACATCATGAGACTCTATGCTCCTGGGGCCCCCGGGCCAGTACCCATTGTGCACATACAATAAAACGGCCTTGATCAGTTTCACTGATTTGTCACATAATAATGCCTAAGATGAAAAACTAACTTAGTCATTTCAAAGTATTTTAAAATTGCTGTCTAATAACAATCCAGCAATTAAAACAATAACTAGCCCTATTCTGTAACTTTTGGGCATTGTCTAGAGATGTATTTTTGTCTGTTAACCCATAATTAGAAGGCAAGGAGGCAGTTGATGGGCTTGACTAAATACCGGAACTGAGGGTTGGCAGTGCTCACTAACACCTTTTCACCTTCCTCTGCAGATTCTTGACTGACCTCACTTCCAGCTCAACCACTGACCTCACTTCCAGTTTCAACATTCTAAGCACACCTCTTTCTGCCTACCTTCTATAAAAGCGCTATTTCTTTGTATACAAGTCAGTTCATGTATTGGAAGACTACTCGTTTTGTTATATCAATTGCCTAATTTTTCAATTATATGGGTTTGATACCTAATTTTCTTGGTTTCTTGTCTTCTTACAGTGGTTAATGGTAAAGTTTAAGTATCTCAAAAAAGGTAAGGTGATTTTACATTCTGTTAGAATTTGAAGTAATATATTAAATTCAAAATCAAGGAAATGTACATCATCCATTTACAAACCCTGTGGTCTTTAATCCACATTCTTTGTAGAATTTAACAGAGCTTTTTACCTACAAATCATAGGGTCATTTCTAGCAGGCTTGTTACAGTATGCATCACACATTAGTTACAGCTACATAGCCCATATTAAACATAATTACTTCTTCAATGAATGGGCATTGTCTACTGATCTTTAAAATGAGCATTGCTAGACCTTTAATTAAAGAAATCAAATATATATAGGACTTCGTTTTAATATTAGAAAATTTCAAATTTACCATATTTTCCTTTATAAAAAGTTTTACAGAAAGCACACCGAAGACGTATTCTGAAAGTTGTGCACATCCATGGCAGAATTGAGTGTAACAGAAAGATGCCCAGAATTAATGTAGGAAGCGGCTACTTTAATTCAAATACAAATTATATTTTAAGCCATTTGGATATCGTTTTTTTTTTTGTTTCACTAATCTTACAAAAACAGACAAACCAATTTTCACAAAATTTTGCACCAACAAGGACTACAATTTCCATCAGGCATTAGGAGTGTGCTAGAGCTGAGGTGACAGTATCATCATTAGCATGCAAAGTTATTAACCAGCCAAAGCTGAATTATACCACAGGTATGTACAGCATTTTCTTCTCAATTAATTGGGACAACAATTTTATTGTCTCACTGGATTACAGATTTCAACTACGTGTATGTGTTTGTGTTTCATTATGAGTTGTGTATATTATATATATATATATATATATATATATATATATACACACACACACACACACACATACAGGTAAAATTCCGTTATAACGAACTCCCAGGGACCTACAAAATATTTCGCTGTAACGAATATTTCATTGTAATGAGATTCTGTATTTGTTACTATAGTGCTTTCTTTAACTTATATCCAGGTGCCTGCAATCATTTCAATAGCTTCTTTCACGTTACTTTTAATCTCCTCCTGTCAACAAGTTATGCTGATGAGAATTTTTCTCAGCATTTTCTTGCAATAATACCCATTCAGGGTGCGAATGATGCCCAAATCCAATGGCTGAACCACTGCTGTGCAACTGGGTGGGAGGTATTCAAAGCGAACATTATCTGAATGTGGAAGCATGTTGTAGGCAGCACAGTTATCAGTCAGGAGCCAAATCATTATTTCTTGTTCATATTGTGAGGTTTCTGAACTCTTTAGAGACCCCCCACTCCCCACCCAACGGGAACGACATGCTGAAGTGCTTCCTAAAGCGCGATTGCAGTGTCTGTGGAAAATTGTTTGACTGTTGCTGGGGCACAGTTAAATAACGGCACAGTTATTTATTGTAGTGTGATCTGCCACTCTGCTATGCAGTAATCCCTCGCTATATCGTGCTTCGTCTTTCGCGGCTTCACTCTATCGCGGATTTTATATGTAAGCATATTTAAATATATATTGCAGATTTTTTGCTGGTTCGCGGATTTCTGTGGACAATGGGTCTTTTAATATCTGGTACATGCTTCCTCCGTTGGTTTGCCCAGTTGATTTCATACAAGGGACGCTATTGGCAGATGGCTGAGAAGCTACCCAACCAGAGCGCATATTACATATTAAATAAAACTCCTCAAATATATTGTGAGCACGGGGGCTGTTCGCACCCCTAGAGGATACGGCCGCTCCTCAAAAAACGCTGAAAGATTACCTTCACATTGCTCTCTTCCTTGCTGGGCTTACATTTGGCTGCTTTGTCAAGTGTTATGCTTCCCGCATGGTGCTTCGCATACTTAAAAGATCAAACAGCACATATTGATTTTTGATTGTTTTCTTTTCTCTCTCTCTCTCGCTCTTGCTCTGACATTCTCTGCTCCTGACGGAGGGGGTGTGAGCAGGGGGGCTGTTCGCACCCCTAGACGATACAGATGCTCGTCTAAAAATGCTGAAAGATTATCTTCACATTGCTCCCTTACGTGCAGCTGCTTTGTCAAGCGACATGCTTCCAGCACGGTGCTTCGCATACTTAAAAGCTGGAATGGCACGTATTGATTTTTGATTGTTTGTTTTTCTCTGTCTCTCTCACTCTCTCTGACATTCTCTGCTCCTGATGGAGGGGGTGTGAGCAGAGGGGCTGTTCATACACTGGCCTAGAGGATACGGACGCTCCTCTAAAAAATGCTGAAAGACTACCTTCACAATGCTCCCTTACTTGCAGCTGCTTTGTCCGGCGGTGCTTCCCATACTTAAAAGTCAAACAGCCCTATTGATTTTTGATTGTTTGCTTTTTTTCTCTCTCTCTGACATTCTCTGCCGCGCACTCCTTTGAAGAGGAAGATATGTTTGCATTCTTTTAATTGTGAGACGGAACTGTCATCTCTGTCTTGTCATGGAGCACAGTTTAAACTTTTGAAAAAGAGACAAATGTTTGTTTGCAGTGTTTGAATAAAGTCCCTGCCTCTCTACAACCTCCTGTGTTTCTGTGCAAATCTGTGACCCAAGCATGACAATATAAAAATAACCATATAAACATATGGTTTCTACTTCGCGGATTTTCACCTTTTACGTGCTCCTAACCTTGCATCACCCATCGAGATCTTTTCCATTTACTTTGGCGGAGAGACGCAGCATATGTGTGAGCCTGCTGTTGCCCTGTACAGACACGGAGATGCTCTTCGGCTTGCTGTCTAGTTGGGGGTGGTCCCAAAAGAGTTTACAAACCTCACATTTTCTTGAATGAGTGCCGCATTAACAGGAGTGTTTCTTGAACGAGCATCACTGAATCACATAAAAACGGCTTTTTCGACGTCTTCAAATGCAGCAGTTCACATACGTTTGCAACCCGAGATTTTTCTACTTTTTTTGCTCTGTCTTTCTAGAAAGTTGACAGTGTCAATGGCGAAATTCCGAATTCACTGGCAACGTCTTTTTTCTTTTTGCCATAATCGAGAGCTGCAAAAAATAAAAGGTTTTTTTTTCTAATATGAACTGTTACTGTTTTTCTGTGTCTGCCGTTTCTATAGGAGGGTGACAATGAGTTAAATTCCAGTGGATGTTTTTCAAATGTTGACGAGCAATAAGCAAAAGGTATTCCTGAAAACCGCAGGAAACAAAAAAGGCAAAAAAAAAAAAAATACAGTAAAAAAAAATTAGTGTTTCTGTTTGGGGATCGTTGTGTACAACTGAGCTGCGGCCACAGAACTAACTGCTCTGTGGATGATTCATTCAGGCATTTCATGGTCTTTTGTGCACTTTGTTATAATGAAAGTATCTGCTGAATGTACTTCGTAGTAACGAGATTTCTATAGACTCGTGTCATATGGGGAAGCTGTCGGGACCATAAAAATACTTCATTGTATTGAAAATTTCATTGTAAAGATATTCGTTATAATGGAATTTTACCTGTATATGTAAATATAAACATTGGCTGTTGTAATGCATACATGTTATTCTACTCTTAATGCCAATTCTTCATAACATTTACTGTGACTTTAAGCTTACTTTAAATGTCCAATATAAATAAAACTATTGTTATCTATTGGTTATTGGCCTGGACTACTTTATTTGTTATTATTTTTAAGGCCCTATTAACCTCATTTTTATTTATTTATTTATTTATTTTTTAATCGAGGCTTGAGGCAAATAATATGACATTATCTTATAAGAACTGCTACTAGAGATGTTTATATTGATTTGAAATAAATGCAGCAATTGTTTTGACTATTATTAAGTCTATTCAAATTCTTTCTCTTCACCATTTCCTACAGTGGTATTTGGAATAAAAGGCATTTTTGCCAAGTTATCTCAACTTATCTGTAACAGGAACATGCAATGAATAAGTCACAAAAAATTAACTCAGTGTCAAACATTTGTGGTATTCTGCTAGAATTATCATTGTTTACAGTGTCAGGGATCACTATGTAGCAATCATTCGACCTACGATAGCTGAAATTTACTGTATTCACAATAGTCTTATTGTATTATTCTTCAGTCAGTCATTTTCTAACCCGCTCAGTCCTGAACAGGGTCACAGGGGATGTTGGAGCCAATCCCATGGGAGGAAACTGGAGGAAAAACATGCAGACATGGGGAGAACATGCAAATTGCACACAGGAAGGAACTAGAACACAAACCCTGGTCTCCTAATAGTGAGTCCACAATGCTACCTCTAAACCACCATGCCATCCCATTAGTATTATTAACAACCTCAAATTGATCAAACAGTGCCTAAGAAAAGCAAAATGCCGACTTATAGTAGATTTATTTATTTTTTAATCACTGATCAACAGAAAGAGACACTTTAATGTGAAAGTGGTCTAAATTAATTAAAAGTATAAAACACACAATATTTGATCACACAAGTGTTCACACCTTTTTAAGTCAGTATTTTGTAGATGCACCTTTGGCAGCCATGACAGCCTTATGTCTATACAGACAGGTCTCTATGACCTTTGCACATTTTCTTTTGTAAAATTGTTCAAACTCTGTTCATTTTTTTGATAATATGCAGTGTTTGGCTTACGCCAAACAAACCTATTGTTTAGTCTCATGTCCAAAAAGCTCAATTTTGGTCTCATCAGACCAAAGAACCTTCTTCCAGCAGAGTTTTCCATGTGCCTTCATTCAAACTGCATTTGTTTTTGAACAATGGCCTTCTCTTTGCTATAAGAAACAGTTACTTCTGGGAAAGGTAGGATTTATAGTACACAGGAAAACACATTTCTGTTTTCTGAGCTTTTAAATTGAAGACAGGATTCTTGACCAATGAATGAGGGGGAGAATTATGGAAATACTCTTTTTTTTCCTTTTTACGATGAACACTGCCATTCACATAAGTAACTGTTTATAATACTTTAGCAAAAAAATGCATGCATTTTGCATATTTTGAGCATATGAATGGATAATGGACATATACTGTAGATTATGACATATGAGTAACATGAGAATTTTTTTCTTTTTTATTCATTGACATTTTTCATATCTTTTACCATTGTGCAGCATGGGTCACCTTTAGGTCTATTGTATCAAAACCTTTTCTGATGTCCTACTTGAGAATACGAGATTAAAACTTTTTCTTAGCTATCACTACAAACTATATGGGGTAGACAAAAATATATCATTTTTGGAGATAGTATACCTTTAAGAGCATTAAAAAAAAAAAAAAACAATTTAAACACGTTATTCCTATTATTATTAGGGATAAAAGTATTAGTGTATGAAAGCAATGTGGATTGTACACAATTTGATTTTGAGACCAAAGGAATCAAGAAAACAACAATAATAGAGTTCTCGAAAGCGAACCTCCAAAAGTCCTAATTATCATTAACAGAAAACATTAAGGCTGTGGAACAGTGAGAAGTCTGAAACCACTCTACATATCAAATACAGACAACACTTGCAAAAATAGAAGTAAAAACAAGGGTCATCTTCGGCTTCTACTAAATTTTTTGTAAAGCAGCAAAGACAGCATAAAAAGTGTGATGTTATTGTTATCTCTAATTTGGAAATCATTGTAATTATTGTAAATGAATAAACAATACCTTTTTATTTTATTTATCACCTTCCTAAAGATGGCTACCAAAAGGTGTCCCAAAGAGATTTAAACATAAATAGTCATGAAAATTCACCTCAGGCTGAATGACTTCACCTGTGCTGTTAGAAAAGATTGTAGAAGGGCAGAGCGTTAAGTAGATAAGAGACAAACGTCAGGTCTCCTATGAAGTTTTAAGCGATTGTTTAAAGGTTTACCAAAGTTTTGTTAAAACAACTAAGGCACAATATTACACTGAATTATTCAATAAAAATGCTCACAGACCTAAAATACTATTCAGCAAAATTAATTCCATCTTAAATTCTCCTACTGCTACTGCTGCTGTTACCTTTGCCTCTACTAGTAAAACCTGTGAGGAGTCTTTGAATTTCTTCATTGACAAAGTTAAAAACATAAGATCTAACATTTCACCCCCAAACATGGATTGTTTATAGACACATCATCTAATCCACTCTCTTCAGCACGTGTCATCTACCCAGCTCTCTGAGGTGGTCTCACAAATGAATGCCACTTACTGTCCCTTAGGCATTATAACTTCATGTCATTTTAAGGAATTTTCTATTACAATGTGCCCATTTTTGTGGCTATAACTAAAAGCTCATTAACTAGTGGAGTTGTACCTTCCAGTTTTAAACACGCAATCATGCCACCTTTATTAAAGAAGCCTAGCCTAGACCACAATGACCATTGAAAACTACAGACCAATCTCCAAACTACCATTTATTTCCGAGATATCAGAAAAAAAGTTGTATTCACCCAAATCTCCTCTGGTTTGAACAAGTTTAACATCTTTGACAAATTCCAGTCTGATTTAGAATGACATTCTTGTCACTATCAATTCTGGTTCTTGTGCAGTTTTAGTTCTGCTTGATCTTAGCACAGCTTTTGACACAATCAACCATGACATTCTTTTAAAACACTTGGAGCAGAAGTTGGTTTGCAGGGTCCAGTGTTAAAATGGTTTACCTCCTACCTGAGAGAAAGAAGCTGCTGAGTCGGAATAGGTAACTGTTCCTCATCCTCCAATCCCATTAAATGTGGCATTTTCCAGGTTTTGATTTTAAGGCCTCTTTTGGATACTTTATTTAATTTCAATACACGTCAGCAGTGTTATAAAGGGCAGCTTTTATCTTAAAACTGTAGCAATGTAAAAGCCGATTTTATCTGATAAGGACCTGGAAATAGATATCCATGCTATTATCATGTCTTGGATTGACTACTGTAATTCCCTATATAGAGGCTGTCTCATTCCACATTTTCTAGACTTAAAATGATTAAAAATGCAGCTGCTAGAATTTTAACTTGAGAAAGAAAAGACAGCATGTCACTCCTGTTCTAGCTCACTTGCACTGGTTACCTGTGAAATACAGAGTTGATTTTAAAATTCTGTTATTTGCTTTTAAAGCACTCAATGGATTACAGTAGCCCCACAATATATTTCAGATCTATTTCTGTATTCAGCCCCCGACCACTTAGGTCATCCTTACAACATCTCCTGTCAGTTCCTCACTCACGTCTCAAAACCAAAGGTGACCAAACTTTCTCTGTAGCTTCCCCATGACTTTGGAATAGTCTCCCATCCAACGTTAAGTCTTACCCTACTATTGATGAGTTTAAATCTAAATTAAAGACCTTCTTTTTTTCCTTGCTTTCATTTCCACTTGAGGTTCTCCTAGGGTTTTTGTCAAGTCCACTAATATGTTACTTTTAATCTCTTAAATCTGTTGTTTATTGTATTACATTTATTTTACAAAATCATTCTAATTTTTTTTAATTTGTATTTTCTTACTTCTTGTATGCAGATTTTCATGTTATTTGTATATTTTATAATCTATTATGTTATTTGGTGTTATTTTATTTATATATTTTACTACATAGTTTTTTTATTTAACTCTTTTTAAACTGGAAAGCACTTTGAGTCAACTCCTGTTTTTATATGTGCTATATAAATATATTAATTGATTTGAAATGAACCACAGGTGTCATATAAATGATTGTCTATTTTATCAAATTACTAAAATGTTTACATAAAATGTGTAAGAAATATTTGATGAGACAAAATGTCTCAATACCATTTTAGAGAATTAATCTATCCATCCACCTACAGTATTTACTTTAGGAATTCATGACTTACTCTTTGAGAGCTGGAGCTTAAACTAGTTCCATTAGGAAAATTACAAGAACCACCACTGGCCAAGATCCCAGTGTATTACAGGCAACATCTACCCACTCATCCAATCATATAAGGTTAAATGTTGGCTTTCAATGAACACATTGATTGTATTGAAGAAACTACAGTATAGAGGAAGATTGCATACTGTAACACAAAGACTGTATAAACTGCACATAGATTAAGTGGTCCACAAGAGAAGTGCAGACTGAGCACAGCATACACAGATGTAAGGTCCTCCAGACCTTACTATTAATTTTGCTGCACAAGGGGTTTCACAGGGTGGGTGTTTGCTGAAACTGCAGTTCTTGGTATTTCAGCCTGTGAAAGTGAGTGAATACTCTATGCAATGCAAATATCAGTACAGGGATGTAAGTCTAGACTATATATACACAAACACAAATATCTCACCCAACCATATGGGAGTCAGCCATTGTACGCTGAGAAGCCCATCTTCCACTCAGTTATGTCTTACCTATCCACTCACTGTTCTCATTCTTTCTTGTCTTCGAACTCAGAACAAGGATAAAACACTTGCACAAGATGGGATTCCCCTCCACAAACCAGTTTTACTACATGGTAAATGTTATGTTGCACTTTCACATAAAGCAAACACACTAAATATTAAAATGTCTGGATCTATAAAAACACTTCGCAAGTATGTGTCGAGATAAAGTAGTTCTTTCAGGTAAGGAAGTTATACTCACTAGGCAAGGTAACTGTATTTAATAATCATGGCACCAGAGAGTGGCAAAGTATTTTAGTCTCAAGCAGAGAAGATTGTGTGGGAACCTAATCCAGGTCTTCAAAATTATCAAAAGCATTGATAAAGCAGATCCAGCACAGTTCTTTCACAATAACAGAGAATCACATACTCAAAGACACCTGTGGAAATTAATACAAAGTGCATTTAGGACTGAAGCCAGGAAGCAGTTCTTTATACAAAGAGCTGTGGGAATCTGGAACACACTACCCAAGACATGTAGTTGAAGCAGAAACCTTGGCAACAGCTAATGTCTGTTCACGAACGTCTCTGAACACGTCCAAATCGGGTTATGACCAAAAAATTTGCCAAACTTTTGCATCTGTTCACGACCACACACTCGGTATACAAACAAGCCAGTTTCCCTTTCGGTTTGTGTGCACCGATGATTTCTGCATGTGTTCAGTCTCTCCCTGTGCATTCACTGTGCAGCGAGCGAGAGAGACACGCGTGTGCGTGCACGAGAGAGAGTGAGACAGAGAGAGAGAGAGACACATACACACGCAGTTCACTTCTGTTTACAGCGATCGTTTCATAGTGTGCATTGTTGCAATGTCACTTTTCTTGGTTGTTTATTAAATTACAGATTTTTCAAATGTTCATTTTTTTCCCTGTGCTTAAAACTCATTTAAAAAAAAAAAAAAATAGTGTTTTTAACGAGCGGTTTGTAGTGCTATAGAGCGAACTCTTGAAATGTTAGTTTTCTCTGTTGTTCAAGGTTTTCTTAGTGTTACTCAATGTTTTTACATTTAGTTTACTATTACACTGTGTATTCTATGGTATAATTAACTATATTTGTGCTTAAAAACCTTTAAAAAAAATATATTTACATACAGTTCGTACGTCTGGAACGGATTCATTGTATTTATATACAGTCCTATGGGGGAAATTACTTCGGGTCACGACCAAATTGGGTTACGACCAGAGTTTTGGAACAAATTACGGTTGTGACCCGAAGTTCCACTGGGTGAGATATCTGGATGAGATATTGGGGCAGGGTAGCTATTAGCTAAATCAACGAGCCTGATGGATTGAAAGGTTTCCTCTCATTTGTCAAACCTCTTGTGTTCTTATGTTGAATGTTGATTAGCACATGCAAGTGAGAATTTCACCGACTCTATATAAACATATATGAAGGACTATTTATGCCTAATACTAAAGCACAATTAAATCACACAAAAAATAGCTGGACGAGGTTGCAAACATTTAATATTTCATTTTTAGTCCAATCAACATAATATACTCTGTGACATAATATGATATGACAAGTGAAAGATCACATATAAATGCCACTGAGTTTTTCATATTTGTTTAGGATACTTTGTCATTGATTTTGTCCTAGAAATACTCAAAGATGGCAACTTATGTTTGCTAGACACGACCTCCGGTTGCTGCCAAATAATCTCTGGAGCCTCATCTCAAAATTGAAGTATGGCTAATCAGTGCAGTGGAATGGAAGGTTGCTTCATTTCTGCCATTATATCTGTTTCATGGAAACACTTCAGACAGAATTGTATAGGCAAGCTAGATTTATTTTTTTATGATGCATCACAATGAGCTTTGAACATAATATACAGTATGTTATAATTATTATATTAAAAATAATTTAACTATTGAATGTTCACTTTATAAAGTCATTTCTTCCTCAAGTTTCATAGCACAGAATTAAGCACCATTTTAAAATTAAGCTAGAGCTGATAAAAGGATTAAGAATTTATCCTAAGTGGTACTTGGAACCATTCAGTTACTTTATCTGGTTCAATTAGAGGAATATTATGTACTGTTACCTTGTCATTCATTGTTTAATGATAATAAAATATTTTTATTAAAAAAATGCCCATGACTAACAGAGTAAGTAGAGGTAACCTTTTCACGTTTAAAATGAACAGTGCTGTCTCCATTATCATCATGCTTAACAAAATGGCGTAATGTAAGCATTAAAAATAAAACTAGATCAGTCTTTGCAGCTTTGGAGTTGATTTGACAAAAATGGTAATGTTAAAGTTCATCCTGAAAACAAATCAAAACAGAATAAAAGGAAAGTGACATAATATTACAGTTGAAAAGTGTTTACCAACAGGGTGGATGAAAATAACCTTTGCTATTTTACTACCATTGCAGCTTGGTTTTCGAATTTGTTTAGCAAAACAAATAAAGCTTCATTGTGCACTTCATGTTTGGTGACACTTTCATTAACAAGTCATCAACAAGCACACAATAATGCTATTTTTTACATTACCTAATGTTTCTACAAATACAATTTAAAGCATTTGATGTTTTTAAATGGTAACCACATAATCCATCTTTAGTTTCAAAATTAGCACAGACAGTGAATACCACAGTTGAGCTTTCTAAAAAGCCATTAATACACCATAGATTACTGTACGTATATTGTACAGGTTTGCCTTTATTATAATTAAACCACTGATTTTACACATGCCAGTGACACTACAGTATGCCTTGTGACTGACTGCATAAAAAAGCTGTCAACTAACACAATTATTTTCAAAATTAAAAAAAAGTCTGAATTAGTATAAGCCACACTAATTTGGGGTGTTCATAAGAAATGTAATAATTTACTTCATGAGGTTGAAGTACACAATAAACAAGAACAGTTGCATCAAACATTTCAAAAATTAAAATGTGTGTTTCAATTTAAATGTTGAAAGGCTAAATAATCTCGACTGAATTTGAAATTTGTCATTTTTCAGCCTCCGAGACCCAACAGAGGCCTTGATCCCTAGTAAAGGGTCATAAGTCAAAAATAGCATCAGATTCATAATCACTGACCTTGAAATACTCAAAAATGATTCCCACATGCTTATGTTTGTATCATTTTTAACCTTTTGGGGGTGGCTCTTAGTGGGCTAGGACCACCAGTAAAGAATAAAATATCAAAAATAATTTTCATAGTTGTGATCAGTAACCTAGAAATAGCATAAAACAATACCCCAAATGCCTGTATTACCAATCCCCATTGTTTTTTTAACGTTTTGTGAAAAGGAGTAACTTTTACCTCCTCATATTCCATTATGGGGTGAACCCCTGGGGTCACTTGATGTGGTATGCACAGCTTCAAGTCCTTCTGATCATTTTTCCTGAAGACACCTATTAGTTTATTCTTTATTATAAGGGTGTAATTTCCTACAGAAAATACAGTCCAAAAAATGAGGGTTTTTTTGGATCTAGGAGGGCCAAAAATCAGGTTAGAACCCCATAAAGCTCAATGTCTTGCATAACTAGACTGGAAAATCATATATGGGGTTTTCTTATACCAGGTCAGGTCGGGTTGGGTCAGGGAGCATACACTCGTACAGCATGCTGCTGCACCCACCACACAATGAAAAAGCTTGGGATCTTGGTTGGCAACCCCCAGGCAGACACGTGGTCCAATCCGCCCTCCGGAAATGACCAACTATCTGCCGCAGCCAGGTGTTACATGGGCGTCCCCTTAGCCTGGTCCAGCTGCTCAAGTCCTCAAACAGGGAGGATCCTGCAAGCCGGATCACCCTCAGAGAATCACATCACATGGCTGTACTGCCGTAAGTGATGCTCCCTCACAATGCAGGTAATGTGCCTCATTCAGGACTTCCTGAGCAACCGCTCATTTGACAAAGTCAAACCAGCAATAACCATGAATTCTCCGAAGAAACACAGTACCAAAGGAGTCCAGTCTTCATCTCAGGTCACTGGATAGTGTCCATGTCTTGCAACCATATAGCAAAACAGGAAACACCAGAACTCTAAAGACTTGGACCTTCATCCTTTTGCACAAATATCAGGAGTGCCACACACCCCTTTCCAGCGACCTCATGACGCACTATGCTCTCCCAATCTGTCCACTGACTTCATAGGAAGAGTCACCAGAGACATGAATGTCATTGCTGAGGTAAGTAAACTTCTTGACAAGGTTGACATTCTCTTTGCAGAACTGCTGATGGCTGTGCCCAAGAGATCATTAAAGGCCTGGATCTTGGTTTGTATCCAGGACACTCATAAGCCCAGACACTCGGACTCCTTGCTCTGTCTCTTGAAAGCCCCGATCAGAACCTTCATTGACTCTGTGAAGATTACAGCATTGTTGGCAAAGTTAAGACCAGTGAATCTCTCTTCACCATCAGATGTCCCACAGCCGCTGGACCCCACAACTCTGCCCAAAACCCAGTCCATGCAAGCACTGAACAGAGTTGGAGCAAGAACACACCCCTGACAATGCAATCTCATACTGACCTTTAAGTATTTTGACACTCTTGAGATCCTTCTGCTGTGAAACATTCTGACCTGTCATTGTTTACACGTCTTAAACAACTATAAGCATACACTGATAATTTCTGTATTATCTATATCTATTATTTATTATATTACATATCTAACACATCAATATTGCTGCTACTTCTTTGTCCTATCTTTGCACAATGTCTTGTCTGGTTTGTGTTTTAATTTTTTAATTTTAATTCTATTTTTAATTTATTTATTGCACGTCATGTTGTTACACTGTGGACCCTGAGCTTCACAATTTCGTCTATCTGTATACTTGTATATGGTTGAGATGACAATAAAGTTCACTTTGACACTTTGACTTTGACACTTTGATGTGGTGTGAGAAGACATGCAAGTGATGGGTGTGACACAGCAAGATGCAGAGGACAGGAAGATATGGAACAAGATGATCAGCTGTGGCAACCCCTAACAGGAGTAGTTGAAAGAAGAAGAAGAAGAAGATATACAATGTGAACATGTGTTATGCTGATACTGTATAAGACCCAGTACTCTAAGAACTGGATGAAGCTGGTTTGATAATGGATAAATAAAAAGTCTAGCTAAACTAATGAAAGCAAACAAAATAAGACTGTGAAACCAAACAAATTTTGGCAATCAAAATAATATCATTATGCCATATCTCTATTGCAAACAACAAAGTCTACAAAAACCTATCTCTAATTATTTAGACAGTCAGCGATGAGTTAGAGTTGCTTTTTTCTAACTTTCCCTCACATCTTTTGCTCCTCTTGTTATTGCTGGAACCCTTTCACTAACATCTCTTCTTACTTATCACGGAGGTCATCAGACTCTTCCATATTAAGTGTTAGTTTACAAGCATTAGGTAAACAGACTTCCAGTGGAAATATCATATACCTGTAGTTTATTTTCAGTTTTTGCACTCATAGTTGCACTGTTAATGACAAGTTAAACTTGCCCACATACTGTAATTATTATATTAGCTGATGTGCACAAAAACATGCTCATATTTAAAATTAACATATACTGAATAGTAAATTGAATTATAGTGTGGTGTGTTCTGTTTATGGTTTAGTTGTGCTATGTTTAGCCTGTAGGATGTTAATTTCAGCTGCATGCACACTTCTGAATGATCAGTTATAAGCTGGCAGCAAGACGGACTTAACACAGTATTCAGGTGTGAAAAAATCTGTTCAAGTGGATCCAAAAGCACAGATTCATGCAAATGCAATCTTTTTCAAACTATCCCAACAGACCATCATAGCTGCTGCTTGGTCAGTGTCATTGTTTTGAATTGGTTTTCCAATCCCTGTGCCCACAGTAAATACATTTTAAGCTCACACTCCTCAATCACTCAAACTTGACTAAACCCAGCTTTTTCTCCTCAAAGTTTTCCAGCTCGATCGAAAAGGAAAACATTGGGCCATTTTGCATAAAGCCCTGAAATCTAGTGGAGAATTCAATTTCTAGTTCTTGAATGTACTGAATGATGTCATTAGGGTTGACAGGCTGATGTGCAAACCCATGTGATTGAAATAATTAAAACTTCCCGTAATATGTCAAGAGACAATACATCATTTTCACCAGTAATGCCTTCCATGCAGTGAATAAAGCTAACACAGTTTGGTCTGCATATTATGACTGCAGTGTGTTGAGATGTCCTGTAATGACTGTCAAAAACATAAGTTTTTTTGCATCAAAGCACTTTTTTTTTTTTTTTTCTGGATACCTTTCGGTTCCTTCAAAGCTGGAGGGAGACAAATAGAAAGCTATAATAGAAATTTGAAGCAAAGCTAGGATGCATGAAGCTATTCTCTGTTATCTTCATGATGACATAACCTGACATCCATGACTTATGGCTTTGCCTATGACAAAAGCCAAGTTTATTGCCACATGTACAATACATAGTACAATGAAATTCATACTGGCATGGCCCCTTAGGCCATTTGACAAAAATACAATTAAAAAATAAAAACATAAATAAAGCAGCATGCGACATGAACACACAATGCAACATATACAACGTATTAGCAAGGAGTACATCAATATACACACTCTTTATTATGGTACAGTATTTTAATTTTTATGATTCACTGTTTAGCAGCCTTGCAACCAGTGGTTTGAAGATGTCCCTGGATCTACTGATGTAAGTGCCAATGGTCCTATACAGTTTGCCAGAATGAAGGAGGGAGAACATCAACTGTTCAGGATTGGCGGAGGTCTCCAATAAGCATGATTGTCATTCTAAGGCAAGAAGTGTTGTGCGCATCCTAAACAGAAGGCAGATGGAGGCCAGTAATGTTTTCTGCAGCCTTCACCAACTTCTGGAGCTTTACAATCCTGAGCTAAAGTGAGAATGAACTCCAATGTGTGCCTGTAGATTTTCATGAGAATAAATGGAGAAATGCAAATTGTCCTCAGGCAACTGAGGAAGATGAGGCGCGGATTAACTTTTTTAGGAGGAGATGAAATGTGTTTCGCCCTCTTCATTTCACCTGTGATAGTTCAAGAAATTCAAAGCTACTCACACTTTCAAAAGAATTCCTTCTGATACCGACTGAAGTATGATTTGCCTTCTGATTTATGAAGTCAACGACCTATTCTTTGGTATTACCAACACTAAGGATGTGATTCTTGTTGTCCTTGACATCTCATCATTGTTGGTGATTAGACCAATGATGAGTGTCATCAGACAGTTTAGAGCTGAATAAAGAGCGTTTATGTTAAGGGTTAGCATTGAGAATGTAACATAGCCAATCCACAGATGCTTTGGTCTTTTGGTTAGAATATTCAAAATCCAGTTGTAGAAGTTGTTACTAAGTACTAAAGTCAGGAGTTTGATAGTCAGCTTTTATAGTACAATAGTGATAAATGCAGAGCTGCAATATATAAACAGGACTCTGGCATAGCAGCTTTTATTACCCCAGATAGCCAGGATGGTATGAAGTGCAAGGAATATAACATGCTGTGTGGGCCAGTTATGTTGATATCCAAACTATTCTGTTAAATATGTCCCAACATCAGTCTCTCAAAGCACTTCATCATGACTGGAGTGAGTGCCACCAGCCTACAGTATAGTCTTTCAGGTAGTCCACTATTACTTTGTTTGGCACAGGGATAATTGCTTGAAGCAGACAGGGACAAAGTATTCTCTCAAAGGAATATTAAAATGGTGGGGTCTATAGTAAACAAAATAGGGTTACAATCAAAAAATAATATGTAGAATAATTTAAAAAAAAAAAAAAAGCCAAAATAGTAAGACATAAAAAAAATTGTTCAGATGCCCAGGCTTATTGCTGGGACAGAAATCCAAATCCATTCTTATTTCTCTGTTTTGTTCTTTTATGCTATACATGCATAGACTAGCAGGACTAGTCGTTTTATTTTTTTCCTCCACAAAATTTTGTCACAAAGCAACAAAAGTTGAAAAGATGCAAATCACTAGCATACCCAACAGTTCTACTGGTCTTTTGTAGTGTTCTAAAGTCCATAATATCAGAACATGACCTCTCATACACTAAGCTATGAGCAGCACCAACATAAAAGCGTCATTCATCAAATGCAGAGCACACTCTAATAAAGAATGGAAATTACCTTTTTCAAAGCAATCTTCATAGAGGTTAATACTGCACTACTAAAAACGGGCAATATCAAAAAACAAATAGAAGCAAACCATAGGAAATGACAAGAAAACGCACTTAGCATTGCCTTTATTAGATTTAAATCAATATTTATTAAAGACAAAGTTGTTTACAGGGCTATGTACGTAGACCTTCATTGTGCTTCAGCAATTGTCAGATACATAATGTTCCCATGTACTCATTTCATCAGTTAGGTACAATCAGCAGAATAAAGTTCAACAGAGAGGGCATCTGTAGCTTATCATTTGCTAAAAATGCGATATGAAATAAAAGCTCCATTAATCCATTTGTGGAATAAGTCTGAGATGCATATATGAAAATAATTCAAGAAAAACACCAGCTCCAAATAAAATTAGCTTTCACCGCTTTCATGAATTAGACTTCAGCAGGCCAGCACAGTCAGGAAAGTAGATGTAATAACATATTCAATATTTTTTACTCCCATTAGGTCTGTAGAGATGATATGAAATGCATAGACATGTTTCCTGACAGATTTAAGTTTTATTTCTCCTTCTCTGATGCCCATACCCATCACCCCTCAGGGACTGCCCAGTATACTTACAGGATGTACCATGATATTGGAGATGCTGTGAAAAAGATGGCAGCTACAGTAAGTGAGATAAAGCTTAGCTGAAGTCAATAGGATGTGCTCTGCTTGCAGTGCTTGGCGGCAGTTTCTCCACGCTCAAGCACAGGAGTTCATGCTGTAAAGGAGCTGCTTCCCAGAGCTATTTAATCCAGACATTGTGGGTTCACAGCTGGCCACCATGACATTTTAACTGTGAAAATGTGCAGACCACAGTACAAATGTCCAAACTGGGACAGTTTGTGATGTTTCCACCAGAAAACTTTCTTTCTCAATAGAATGATGGCATGGGTCCCCACTAATGGTGTGTGTTTTTCTGTCACTGTATTTATCTCAAGTCCTCCGTAGCTCTGTTCAAGTCCTCTGTCACCCTTTCTGGATTGAAAGCTCTTGTCGACTGGAAAATCCATCACAACATGTTCATGCATATTATACTTAAATATTAATAATGTAAGTGAACAGTTGAGTATTAGTATAATGATCAGCAACTGAGAAGAGAAAAAAATTCAGTCCATGTAGATTACAAACAAACAAACATATATCTGAGGTCCATAATCACTAAGAACAAAGCAAGTGTAACCACTTGGGTGGGTGCCACTGAGGCCCAAACTAAAGACAGCAATGATAATAATAATAATAATAATAATTCATTACATTTATATACCCAACACAATTCCAGAACACCAGCAAAATGCACCATTTACAGTTCTCTCCTACCTCTCCTCCAAGAGTGTTGCCCGCTGCCTCCAAACTCTGATTCATTTAAGTGAGGCAGTGGGCTCTCTATTAAAGTCAACCTGGGATCTGCTTCCAGTCTCCTGCCCAAGTCATCAAGAGTACTTCTGGCTTGCGCAGAAAATAGGGCAGTCCTCCCAAGGCAGTACATTTGGTGGTCCTCAAAGACCCTGACAGGGCTGTGTTTCTGGGTTCCAATTCCCATGCCACTCTACAGGTGTATTAGTCAGGTTTGGCTCTAAGGAATGCTTCCACCTGTCATGTGGGAAGAATTAACTGCTCCAGGTAAGCCAGTTCTTCATTTATGGCTTCCTGCTGGGTATGAATCCAACCTTTATCCCAACCAGGATGCCCATCCTTCCTTTTTGACACCTACATAAGTGAAAATCTAGCAGTAACCTGACAAATCCCTATTTAGTGCAATGGATTACAATAGCGAAGGCCAGCATCATACTACATGACTTCAAGTCAAACAGAATATCACACTAAATGACTGCAGTTGCTGGATCTTGTTGCCTTTAGGATGTCAGATTATACAACTAGGAAGCACAGGAGATAACAAAATACATGATTTCTCAATACAGTTTCAGATTTCCTAATAGGCCATGAAAACATCACAAGTTTGACACATTTTGGCAGCCAATCAAAAAGAAGTATCTTTTCTTCTTTCTCAACACTGTTGTGATTTACAAAGACAAGATGTTCCACAAGCCTCTCCACTGTTTGTGCTGCCCATAACACCTAGTTTCCTTCCTTTCTTCAGGCCGCCATTGCCCTTCTCGATTCCTGTTCATCCTGTAGAGTTGCAGAGTGCTAAGATGAAGTTACTGGTGCTGACACACTATACCACTGGGAGTAGCAGGCATGTACAGGAACTGCCCAAAACTCAGTAAGATTACGTAAAATAAGAATTTGACTGAAAATTGCTCTGCAAGTCTTGTAGTGTGATTAAGGCTTACATCGTTCTCTCATACAAGTTAACTTCAGCAATTTATAAAAAAGAATGAAACGGGGAGACATCCGAAGAGAAGAAATTATGAACAGATAAATTAAAACATCTTGTAAACTTAAAAGCATTCCAGAAGGCTTAATTATTAGGCAGAGGAAGGGCTAAGGTTTGAGAGCAACGCTTCCTCCCATGTTCATGTCTGTTCTAACATCACCACATATTTTGAGGAGCTGTGAGAGGAACTGAAGAGAACAAAGAAAGTGATTCTCACATTATTAAGGTGCTACTGTTCATTAAGAGAGAAACTAAAATGCAACCACTTCCCAATATTGATTTAAAGCAATATAAACAGTATTTCTCATGCACATGTAACTCAAACTTAATTTGCATAGCTTATATGGCCTAAATCCCCTCCTAGGAGTGAGACCTAGGCATGGTGAAGAGCCTATGCATTCCAGGCATCCTTAAGAGTTATTGGGCAATGTCTGAAGAACTCATTTTCTACTATTATCAACTTTGTCAAAATGGAAGATGGAAGAAGTCAGATAAACAGCAATCTAAGTATACATACAAATCTATGGACCAAGTGTACTGAGACAAGTCCATGGAGCCAAGCTTGAAGGTGATAGTCACTGAAGACCACCTAATGGTCAGCTGACCCAAAAACCTTATCAGGGTCACGCCAGAAAAGGTGTATGGGGCGGCCTTGTTGGCTTACTCAAGTAAGTTTCAATTCTACACAGAGGACTGGCACTTGTGGGATTGAGTTAGGCTACATCATAGACCCTTGCAAATATCTCAGGGGATGTAAAACCACACTTCATTGACAGAAAAGGAGCCATTTGTTATTCAGGATATCACCTACACATACTCCAACTCACATCTGCAGACAGATATATTAAAGAAGATGTCTATGCACAGCCAAGGAGGTGCTTTTTGTGTTCTATATTCAGAAAATGAACCAATTATACAACTATGAAGTACAGTGTTCTTAAGAAGAAATGATTCAGCTTCTTCAATGTTTAATTATAGGTTATGAGATATGAAGAAAGACTGTGGTGCGGAATCTGTTCTGCTTAAGTAAACATTATTAAGAAGAAACATTACTCTTGCGATTTAAATTACAAAAGGAGCTTTGGCCTTAAAACAGGTTCTCTAATAATAACGACAACACCACCACATTTTATTTATATAGCACCTTTCCCATCCTCGAGGTGCGTAAAGAGCAGGGTATATGTAACATTGGATACAAATATTTTCTGTAAAGAACACTAAACAGATAAATATATATACAAAGCATTAAACAGAAAAAAATAAACCAGAGTAAAATACTAAATTCAGTATTAAAAGAAATGCCTGAACAAATAACATAATTTGTGATATAACATACACACAAATTATCCTGAGCATCTAGACAGAGATGTAAACTGAAAGAAGCACCAGAATGTTAGGTAAAATTAAAAGCCTTCCTGAGCAGATGAGTTTTAACATGTTGTTTTAAAGAAGAATACACAGAGAAAGATGAATGCTGGTTAAGGGGAAGTATGCCCAAACAAGCTATGTACATGTTAAACAAACTTACTAAGTATTGTAGCTGAACAAAAAAAAATTGTAAAGCCTCATATCTTGACTTGATGATGTTTGAGAAACATTAGTAAGAAATTAAATGAAACATGAGTATGAAATGACAAGCTATGTCTAGATGAAACGTTTATCGTCATAATTTTGTTTAGAAATCCTTTGTTCTGCAATAATGAGTCATCACCTAACTGTGATCTGTTAGACAACAACTAATTCATTAAAGTTACACACCAACTGAAAGCAGACTTCACAATGAGATCATTTCCAGGACTGATATTCATCTTTATTCTTTGTTCATAGAATTGCTTGCTTCCCCTTTCACATTTTTTCACCATTAAATGAAATACTAACTTTTTTTTTTTTTTACAAATACTCTAAAGATACTCAAAATGAATAGTTTGCAAAAGCAAATGATTGCAAAAAACAAACATTAATAAACTTCTGTTATTTTAATAATTCTCAATATTTAAGTCACATCATTGGTGTGGTATGAGAGAATGAGGCCAACCTCAAAGACACAGCACATCATGTTATACTTGTTACAGTACACATTACAAGAATGCTCAGTTTACTTACAGCAGATTATTTATCCATTCATCTCTCAATTCATATTTTACATCATATTAATTATGGTTAATCTGATGGTGGCCACACAATCAGCCGTATTTAGAGGTGTACCACCCCGTTCATTCTCCTTAATGCTATAAATGGGCCATCCTACAATCAAATTAAATCCTAGCCTCTGTCAGAGGTTTAGGTTTATTGTGAAACAATCCCAAACATTCTAAGTTTATATACAGTTTTTGTTTCTTGTAAGAATACTGCAGTTTCTTTTGTAGGGGGTGATCATCGCTTCTACCTTTCAATCAAACGGTTAGAACAAATTACATTTCCATGATTTTTTTTGCAGTAGGATAGAAGAAAAGGATGTGCACATATAGATTTCTATTTAAAAGAAAAAATACTTGTAAAGATTGTTAAGGAAAATTGGAGAGTATCAAGTTCATAGAAACTGCCACAGTTTATCTAGATACCCCAAGGCCGCCCCCATCTAGTCTGATAGGTCAATTGCAACCGTGGTGAATGACTACAGATGCACTAAATGAGTTAATTTGATTAATCAGTGTTTTCACAACCATAATAAGAAGATGCTGGTTACTCACTCCTATCTTTTGAAGTTTCACAGTCCCTCATTTCCTTAATCGTTCTAAGCTGTGAACTTGATTTTACTGGAACACACCACTCTAGTTATGACTAGGGATGTCAAAAGAACTGACACTTTCAGTACCAGTTGATACCAGTGTCCTATAAATATAACAATTCCATCTTTTTTTCACTTTTTTTTTACTGACACTACGTGACCACAAGCAGGTCATTTAACCTGTCTGTGGTCCAACTGGAAAAACTAAAGAAATGGATCCACTTTTATCTCAAATGTTGTATGTCATTCTTTGATAAAGGTGTCAGACAAATAATTAAATGCGTTAGTGTTTAAATCTTTATATATGATACACTACCGTGGCTGTTCGTTTGTCTGTCCAGGATTTTAAAATCACCTGTAGCTCGCAAACCATTTGACCTATTGACCTGAACTTTGGTACACATATACTACGTGACATCTACTATCCGCTTTCGGGGTGATGATTGACCTCCAAGGTTACTCCTCTTCTTATTTTGACTTTTATTTTATTGTAGAATCAACTCTCGGAAGCGGCCGTCAGGGCGGCCGAGCGGTGCATGCATACAGGCGCCGTTCTCATCCCTACCACCTTCGCCGTCACTTCCCCTACCTCTTCATATCTTAAATTATTCTTGAGGCAGATTGAAGACTTAGGTGCCAGCTTAAGTGAAAAATTAAAGAAAATGTACTAAGTAATTGCAACACAAACACTGACTTAATCAGTTTTAACGTGAAAAGATGCCGACAAAAAAAGAAGAGAAGAAGTGGGCCGTTAGGGAGGAGAAAAGAAGAGCTGCTCAGGAAGTAGTTAGTGCATCAACCTCTGAGCAAATGAATGCTAAATGTACAGAGAAAGAGTATGAAAACTATGAATGCTTAAGTCAAGTGTATTCACTGCATGTTATCGTGCAGTGCACCGTTACTGGTATTTTTATATTCTATTTCAGAAAAGGGCACAATATTATTCACTTTAATAGTGGAGACACTTTTATTAAAAAGTGATTAAACAGAATTTCTTTTTTTCCCATGGTATTGAAAGGTATAGGGTATCATGAAATTTCACTGGTATTGTATCATCCAAAGTCATGAAATGCATTAAATTGTGATATCCAAGGAAAAAAAAAGACACATTTTATCTATATTACTAAACGACAGTTGTATATATGCACGGACGCAGGACGACAGACGCAGGACGCATCAAAGCGCATGTGCACTGCTACTCAGCACCCCAGAGTCAAACCCAGCGGCTTCCCAGACTCAGTAGGTAGCGCCCAAACAACACAACACAACCTGTAAACTAAACTTCAGGTCACAATACAACCGCCGCCCGAACGCGCACACCACCGCATATAAAACCTTCATTTAGTAATGTTTACGAAGGTTGTATATATGCACGGATGCCAGACGCAACCCGTGCCAAAAGCACACGCGCACTCGCACAGCACCCAACAGTCAAACCCAGCGGCTTCCCAAAGTCAGTAAGTGGCGCCCAAACAACACAACACAACCTGTAAACTAAACTTGACGTAAAGCGTGTACGCCAACAAGTTGCCATGGTGACATATTTAAACATTGACAAAGAATAACTAGACGCCTCATGACTAGCAGAATCGTACGTCAGAGTCGCCGCCATATTGTGAGTGGCATTGCTGTGGAGTGAAGTAATGAATAATGTGCTGCTTGGGATTGTACAAACCGCTGTACGCTCCAAACCAGATCCCGGGGGATTACATTTCATAGGTAAGGCTGAACAATTGTTTTGGTTATATTTGGCCGTTAGAAAATCCCGTTTTATAATCTTTACTTTAGCTAAGCCAGGCTAAGCTAGCAAAGCTATGAATTTATGTACTCAAGTGAGCCTCCAAACAACGTTTTGGCTAAACGTATTTAGTCACTATGTAGATTGTTGTTAGCTGTTAACATGTCTCAAACTTGATGTTTTTTCTCAAGGAGCACATTGAGGAAACACAGTTTGAAATTGACAACTATCATTTTATGCTCATGTCTTTAGTTGTGTCTGTCTTCCACAAACTAAGGCTGCACCATATTGCCAGACTGAATACTCTCAAAGTACAAGATCTGAGTGAGCGAGAGGAGTGTAAGTCTGGAGGAGATCAGTGAGGTTGTGGAGAGCTTTAAATGTTAAGAGCAGTATTTAGTATTGTATTCTGTAGTTAACTGGGAGCCAGTGAAGTTGAGAGAGAATAGGTGTAATATGTTCAGTGGATTTACAACAGCAGGATATTATCCTGGCAGCAGAATTTGTAAGTTGTAAGCGATTGATAAGTTTTTGTGGGATGCCAGATAGAATACCATTACAGTAATCTATACATGACGTGACTCGGGCATTAAACAATACTTCAGTACTGTGTTGCCTAAGAACAGGGCAAAGTCTGGAAATGTTTCGAAGATAGAAGAAGGCAGTCCCAGAAATGTTACTTATATGGGAGGAATGGTTAATAATAATAATAATTATAATGACTATTATTTAATAATTGCCATTATTAGTGTATAAATGGATATAAATACAGTGATCCCTCGCTATATCGCTTCGCCTTTCGCGGGCTTCACTCCATCGCGGATTTTATATGTAAGCATATTTAAATATATAATCGCGGATTTTTTGCTGGTTCGCGGATTTCTGAGGACAATGGGTCTTTTAATTTCTGGTACATGCTTCCTCAGTTGGTTTGCCCAGTTGATTTCATACAAGGGACGCTATTGGCAGATGGCTGAGAAGCTAGATTGCTTACTTTTCTCTCTCTCTTGCGCTGACTATCTGTGATCCTGACGTATGGGGATTGAGCAGGGGGGCTGTTCGCACACCTAGAAGATACGGACGCTCGTCTAAAAATGCTGAAAGATTATCTTCACGTTCCTATCTTTTGTGCAGCTGCTTCCTGAAATGACATGCTGCACAGTGCTTCGCATACTTAAAAGCTCGAAGGGCACGTATTGATTTTTGACTGAAAAACAAACTCTGTGTCTCTCTCTCTCTCTCTATCTCCCTGCTCCTGACGGAGGGGGTGTGAGCTGCCGCCTTCAACAGCTTTGTGCCGCGGTGCTTCGCATACTTAAAAGCCAAACAGCCCTATTGATTTGTTTGCTAGAGATTGTTTTCTCTATCTATGTGACATTCTGTGCTCCTGACACGCACTCCTTTGAAGAGGAAGATATGTTTGCATTCTTTTAATTGTGAGACAGAACTGTCATCTCTGTCTTGTCATGGAGCACAGTTTAAACTTTTGAAAAAGAGACAAATGTTTGTTTGCAGTGTTTGAATAACGTTCCTGTCTCTCTACAACCTCCTGTGTTTCTGCGCAAATCTGTGACCCAAGCATGACAATATAAAAATAACCATATAAACATATGGTTTCTACTTCGCGGATTTTCTTATTTCGTGGGTGGCTCTGGAACACAACCCCCGCGATGGAGGAGGGATTACTGTAATTGCATTTAAACGATTTGCCAAAATCTGTTGTATGTAAACGATACTGTTTTAAACGTTATTGTTTTTTCAATCAGAAAACCCGGTGTCCACGGCTACCTGTAATAGTTTAAATAGCACTTTTGCCACTCGCAATAAGGCTGACGTATCGTGTCTACTGGGAAACACAGTGAATGCGGCGTCTATCTATATATGTGTATGTATTTAAATTTGAGGTAGTGGTGACTACTGACAGTGCCAGCAGTCAGCTACTCCACAGTGCCTGCGGTCAGGGGTTCAATTATGATTCCTAACAGCAAACGACTTCTAGCTAACAACACACCCATAGAAAAACAAAAACGAGACTGCATGGATAAAAACAATGAACGAAGGCGCCTACAACACGCTTCTGAAACACCAGAACCAAACGAGTCATGGCTCCAAAAAGAAACAGCTTTACTACAAATATATTTATTTCATTAAATGAAAACCTTCCTAGGACGCTCCCACCCTCCATGATCTTACATCCCTGCAAAGATTGGAGGGAACAGAAAGTAATTGCCATTCTTGCATTTGTGATTCTTTAGAGAATCGGGGATTTACTGGTATCTTCCTAATGCTCACTTTCCCACTTAATGCATACTGTCACTCCATTTGTCTCTCAATAAGTTTTTACCTCTCTAAATTTCAACAACGGAGGCCTCATACAAGGCCACTTTGGAGTATTCCTTAAAATGGATAGATCACTAACTATTATAAACTGTTTTTTTTTTTGTTTTGTTTTTTTTAATACTCCATGGAGAACTATACACAGACAATTACTGCATAGATTAAATACATGCATTCCCTGGACTCTGCAACTGCTTTTCAAAATTACAGAAGCCTAACCTCCTATGGAATTCAATTTCTATGCTGAAGCAGAATTTTTGCATTCACTCAATCTAGATTTTCTTACTATTTCATTTTTTGAAATAAATGCATGCTCAGTTTAGACTATATAAACATATACCTTCTCAAACCCTATTAAACCTTACCTTGGGGGTCACAGTGTTGCGTAATTACAGCATTCTTGGGTGCATGATAGGAAGTAATCCTAAACGGGCCGCCAGCCCATTGCAGCAGTTTAGACTGTTTGATTTCAAATTTATGCAAAAAACAAAACTTCACAAATAAACACTGCTATAAATATATTTGGTGTAGTGTCAACTATAAAAACAACTAAATTTCAAAATCAAAAGAAAACCAGTCAAAGAAGGGTTGGTACCTGTAGGATGTAGTTTGCAGTTAGTATCAATAAATAATTAATATAAAGTATGAAAGCTGGTAAAAGGTAACACAAATATTTGTTTCTAAAAAATATGAGAAAAATTAATGTTTCCAGTATAAGGCAATAATCATTTTGGTTGTACAGTAGCAAATGTCACCAAACAGGAAGATTTGTAGATAATAACCCAAGGAACAACTGCCGTTTCTGCAATTTTCAGAGATGAAAAGGAAGTTAAACTTGTGTTTTTTATTTCAGCTTAGTAGGGCTGAATAGTTTTAGATCAGGTAGATTCATGGTACTTTCCCATAATTTATTATCTACTTCATTTCACAATATGATCTGTTTACCTCAATTTACCAACAATTCCCACATACGTGAGCAGCTATCCATAACTTACCACATTGCAACTGTCATTTGCTCATACAGATTCACTCTGCACAACATCTTCAAGATCATGACCTATCAGACATAGTATGCAGGCAGTTACCCTTTCACATATGGACTACTGCAACTCTTTACCGGCAGGGGTATCTGCATGTGCTAACAAACTGCTGCAGTCGATTCAAAATACAGCAACATATTTCTTATATTCAACCAGCCTAGATGGGTGTATGTCACTCCACTGCCTTCCAGTATCACCATGTATTAAGTTTGAATCCTTGATGCTTGCCTGTAGAGTAGTCAACGGATCAGCACCTATCTAAACGGAGTAACTCCGGAGTTCCTATGCTCCTTCTCACGCAATAAGGTCTGCTTGTGAATGGCTTCTTGTGATATCACCTCTGTGCAGTATCATATATCAATCCAGACTCTTTTCCTTTGTAGCTCTGAGCTGGTGGAAAAAGCTACCCACCTCTATCTGAACTGCTGACTCCATCAATGTGTTTTGATGCTAGGTTCTTAATAGCTAAAATAAGAATTATAAGTCTTGCATTACTCTGTTTGTTTTAGAGCTCTTCACGTGTGATGATCAATTTTGTAACCAAAATCTGTAAAATCTATTTCAAAACAGTCCCCAGGCTAATGTTTACTATGTTTGAACTCTTTTGTAAGTCGCTTTGGATAACAGCATTTGCTAAGTAAATAAATGGTCAATTAATTTTTTGGTTTTGCATTTCACATTACATGAGTGAAAATAAAAATCAAACAGATAAATCTCTGTTTAACCTGTCTAACAAACAAGTAGCTTACAGAGATAGAGGCAGTACAATCATACTTTTACCATGCAGGTCCACATGAATTACATTTAGCTCCCTGAAAGAAATGGACTTTCTTAATTTAATCACAAATTCAAAGAAACTGAAGTATGAATATTTTCTCTGAACAATTACCCATGATTCCTGTTTACTGTGTTTTTGGTATGTGATGTAAACAATGCACTATTATTATCCAATTAACACATACGGTCAGAGTGTTTCTAATAAGAAACAGGCTATGAAGAACTTTTTTTTGTGTGCCTGGAACAAATGTGAACAACGTAATCAATCAAGTGCTGAGATGGTGATGAACAATAGATGATGATATTTGCTGAAATTTAACATAAGTTTTAATGTAAACTCACTTAACTGAACCTTCTACTTCAAATCAGCCTTTAGCAATGCATTCAGACCATAGAGTTTCACAGCTATTCCCATGATGATAATTTTAGTTTTATCTGTCCTTTCTATGCATTGTCAGTTTGAGCATCTATACTAATAGAGGCAAAGCCCTCACTGACTCACTAATCACTAATTCTCCAAGTTCCCGTATAGGTAGAAGGCTGAAATTTGGCAGGCTCATTCCTTACAGCTTACTTACAAAAGTTAAGCAGGTTTCATTTCGAAATTCTACATGTAACGGTCATAACGGTCGACAATGTCCGCCATGTTAAACTTTCTCATTTATGGCCCCATCTTCACGAAATTTGGTAGGCGGCTTCCCTGCGCTAACCGAAACTGATGTATGTACTTATTTCGGTGGTATGATGCCTATGTCGGCCGCCATATTGAACTTTCTAACGGTCTTTGTTACTTATGGGCTCATCTTCAAGAAATTTGGTACGCGGGTTCCCAACGCTAACTGAATCCTACTTACGTACATATATACGTCCATAGCCTGCAGCTCGGTCGCCGTGTGAGGCGGCATTGGGTCTCCCATCCCCATGCCTCCCACGTAGTTGGCTGCCTGCCTATATAAGGCCGTCCGTCGCTCCGGTCTCTTCATTCCCTTCCTTGCTTTGTCACCGTCTCCCTGCTGATAACTGCAGCCTTTTTATTTAATCCACGGCTTCTCCGCTGTTTTATTGTTTGTTTATTACGATTATAGTTATTGTGTACATAGTTTAGACTTAGTTTACATTGTTCAGGTACCCATTTCCTTTATCATTCCAACCATACCCCCATTAACATGTCTATCGAGGTGATCACTATCGATCAAAGAGCTGCCACTTACTGAGTGGTTTCCATGCCCAGAGATGGCAACTGCTTTTTCCATTCTCTGTGTTACATATTGCACTGCCATATCAGGCTCACTCTTGATATCCGGAGGAACATTGTGTCTTATGTATTGAATGAGTGGGACAGGTTCAAGGTGTGGACTGATGACGGTACAGGAGATAATTATACTACAGAGGAGCACTATAAGAGTGAAATGCTTAAGCCCTTCACCTATGGTTCTGCATGTGAGTTGATGGCTGCCACTGAATTGTTCTGTTGTCGCTTTCAAGTGTACCGAAATGGCCAAATATTTTACACCTTTGGACAACTGCCAATGCCTTTTAAACATCTTAAATTCACAGGTGACGATTTGAGTAGTGGACACTTTGATGTTTATGAATGTTTAAACTCTCAAAAGCTGGATGCGAAATTATCGATGAAACCCATTTCAATTCAAACGCCTCCAATTTCCAGTAAGGCTCTGCTTCGCAATGACAATTAATAAGTCTCAGGGACAGACCCTACAAAAGATTGGCATTGATTTGAGGCAAGATTGCTTTTCACATGGCCAACTATACGTTGCATGCTCAAGAGTAAGCTCAGCGCACAGCTTGGTCATATTACAACCGGAG